>NW_026870042.1:0-144850 GCF_029168945.1 Cannabis sativa
TTAGTTATCCGTTAAAATCTCAACCTACACGTCTCCAAAGATCATGAAATTTCACGGGGGCCTAGCCAAGACCGTTGTGCATCACTTTTCTCTTGGACACGTTGAGAGAAAAATTAGTTTCCTTGCACTAACGATCGTTTTAATCGAAATAGTGAAAATCTCACATTTCTGATAGTGGTACCCCTTTGTGAAATGTGGCCAGAACCAATCTCGGAATATTTTTTGCCACTAATCACAATCAATTTGTACTACTAAGAAATGAATATGAAGAATGGTTTTGGGTAAAAATTTGTTGAAATGGCCCCCTAATTGAAAATATTCTTCTTTTCAGGGGAAATTTTAACAAGTTTTTTCCTTACTCTTACACTCGTTAGTTATCTGTTAAAATCTCAACCTACACATCTCCAAAGATCATGAAATTTTACGGGGCCCTAGCCAAGACCGTTGTGCATCACTTTTCTCTTGGACACATTGAGAGAAAAATTAGTTTTCTTGCACTAACGATCGTTTTAATCGAAATAGTGAAAATCTCACATTTCTGATAGTGGTACCCCTTTGTGAAATGTGGCCCGGACCAATCTCGGAATATTTTTTGCCACTAATCACAATCAATTTGTACTACTAAGAAATGAATATGAAGAATGGTTTTGGGTAAAAATTTGTTGAAATGGCCCCCTAATTGAAAATATTCTTCTTTTCAGGGGAAATTTTAACAAGTTTTTTCCTTACTCTTACACTCGTTAGTTATATGGTGAAATCTCAACCTACACATCTCCAAAGATCATGAAATTTCACGGGGGCCTAGCCAAGACCGTTGTGCATCACTTTTCTCTTGGACACGTTGAGAGAAAAATTAGTTTTCTTGCACTAACGATCGTTTTAATCGAAATAGTGAAAATCTCACATTTCTGATAGTGGTACCCCTTTGTGAAATGTGGCCCGGACCAATCTCGGAATATTTTTTGCCACTAATCACAATCAATTTGTACTACTAAGAAAGGAATATGAAGAATGGTTTTGGGTAAAAATTTGTTGAAATGGCCCCCTAATTGAAAATATTCTTCTTTTCAGGGGAAATTTTAACAAGTTTTTTCCTTACTCTTACACTCGTTAGTTATCTGTTAAAATCTCAACCTACACGTCTCCAAAGATCATGAAATTTCACGGGGGCCTAGCCAAGACCGTTGTGCATCACTTTTCTCTTGGACACGTTGAGAGAAAAATTAGTTTCCTTGCACTAACGATCGTTTTAATCGAAATAGTGAAAATCTCACATTTCCGATAGTGGTACCCCTTTGTGAAATGTGGCCCGGACCAATCTCGGAATATTTTTTGCCACTAATCACAATCAATTTGTACTACTAAGAAATGAATATGAAGAATGGTTTTGGGTAAAAATTTGTTGAAATGGCCCCCTAATTGAAAATATTCTTCTTTTCAGGGGAAATTTTAACAAGTTTTTTCCTTACTCTTACACTCGTTAGTTATCTGTTAAAATCTCAACCTACACATCTCCAAAGATCATGAAATTTTACGGGGGCCTAGCCAAGACCGTTGTGCATCACTTTTCTCTTGGACACGTTGAGAGAAAAATTAGTTTTCTTGCACTAACGATCGTTTTAATCGAAATAGTGAAAATCTCACATTTCTGATAGTGGTACCCCTTTGTGAAATGTGGCCGGACCAATCTCGGAATATTTTTTGCCACTAATCACAATCAATTTGTACTACTAAGAAATGAATATGAAGAATGGTTTTGGGTAAAAATTTGTTGAAATGGCCCCCTAATTGAAAATATTCTTCTTTTCGGGGAAATTTTAACAAGTTTTTTCCTTACTCTTACACTCGTTAGTTATCTGTTAAAATCTCAACCTACACGTCTCCAAAGATCATGAAATTTCACGGGGGCCTAGCCAAGACCGTTGTGCATCACTTTTCTCTTGGACACGTTGAGAGAAAAATTAGTTTTCTTGCACTAACGATCGTTTTAATCGAAATAGTGAAAATCTCACATTTCTGATAGTGGTACCCCTTTGTGAAATGTGGCCCGGACCAATCTCGGAATATTTTTTGCCACTAATCACAATCAATTTGTACTACTAAGAAATGAATATGAAGAATGGTTTTGGGTAAAAATTTGTTGAAATGGCCCCCTAATTGAAAATATTCTTCTTTTCAGGGGAAATTTTAACAAGTTTTTTCCTTACTCTTACACTCGTTAGTTATCTGTTAAAATCTCAACCTACACGTCTCCAAAGATCATGAAATTTCACGGGGGCCTAGCCAAGACCGTTGTGCATCACTTTTCTCTTGGACACGTTGAGAGAAAAATTAGTTTCCTTGCACTAACGATCGTTTTAATCGAAATAGTGAAAATCTCACATTTCTGATAGTGGTACCCCTTTGTGAAATGTGCCCCGACCAATCTCGGAATATTTTTTGCCACTAATCACAATCAATTTGTACTACTAAGAAATGAATATGAAGAATGGTTTTGGGTAAAAATTTGTTGAAATGGCCCCCTAATTGAAAATATTCTTCTTTTCAGGGGAAATTTTAACAAGTTTTTTCCTTACTCTTACACTCGTTAGTTATCTGTTAAAATCTCAACCTACACATCTCCAAAGATCATGAAATTTTACGGGGGCCTAGCCAAGACCGTTGTGCATCACTTTTCTCTTGGACACGTTGAGAGAAAAATTAGTTTTCTTGCACTAACGATCGTTTTAATCGAAATAGTGAAAATCTCACATTTCTGATAGTGGTACCCCTTTGTGAAATGTGGCACCGACCAATCTCGGAATATTTTTTGCCACTAATCACAATCAATTTGTACTACTAAGAAATGAATATGAAGAATGGTTTTGGGTAAAAATTTGTTGAAATGGCCCCCTAATTGAAAATATTCTTCTTTTCAGGGGAAATTTTAACAAGTTTTTTCCTTACTCTTACACTCGTTAGTTATCTGTTAAAATCTCAACCTACACGTCTCCAAAGATAATGAAATTTCACGGGGGCCTAGCCAAGACCGTTGTGCATCACTTTTCTCTTGGACACGTTGAGAGAAAAATTAGTTTTCTTGCACTAACGATCGTTTTAATCGAAATAGTGAAAATCTCACATTTCTGATAGTGGTACCCCTTTGTGAAATGTGGCCGGACCAATCTCGGAATATTTTTTGCCACTAATCACAATCAATTTGTACTACTAAGAAATGAATATGAAGAATGGTTTTGGGTAAAAATTTGTTGAAATGGCCCCCTAATTGAAAATATTCTTCTTTTCAGGGGAAATTTTAACAAGTTTTTCCTTACTCTTACACTCGTTAGTTATCTGTTAAAATCTCAACCTACACGTCTCCAAAGATCATGAAATTTCACGGGGGCCTAGCCAAGACCGTTGTGCATCACTTTTCTCTTGGACACGTTGAGAGAAAAATTAGTTTCCTTGCACTAACGATCGTTTTAATCGAAATAGTGAAAATCTCACATTTCTGATAGTGGTACCCCTTTGTGAAATGTGGCCTGGACCAATCTCGGAATATTTTTTGCCACTAATCACAATCAATTTGTACTACTAAGAAATGAATATGAAGAATGGTTTTGGGTAAAAATTTGTTGAAATGGCCCCCTAATTGAAAATATTCTTCTTTTCAGGGGAAATTTTAACAAGTTTTTTCCTTACTCTTACACTCGTTAGTTATCTGTTAAAATCTCAACCTACACATCTCCAAAGATCATGAAATTTTACGGGGGCCTAGCCAAGACCGTTGTGCATCACTTTTCTCTTGGACACGTTGAGAGAAAAATTAGTTTTCTTGCACTAACGATCGTTTTAATCGAAATAGTGAAAATCTCACATTTCTGATAGTGGTACCCCTTTGTGAAATGTGGCCCGGACCAATCTCGGAATATTTTTTGCCACTAATCACAATCAATTTGTACTACTAAGAAATGAATATGAAGAATGGTTTTGGGTAAAAATTTGTTGAAATGGCCCCCTAATTGAAAATATTCTTCTTTTCAGGGGAAATTTTAACAAGTTTTTTCCTTACTCTTACACTCGTTAGTTATCTGTTAAAATCTCAACCTACACATCTCCAAAGATCATGAAATTTCACGGGGGCCTAGCCAAGACCGTTGTGCATCACTTTTCTCTTGGACACGTTGAGAGAAAAATTAGTTTTCTTGCACTAACGATCGTTTTAATCGAAATAGTGAAAATCTCACATTTCTGATAGTGGTACCCCTTTGTGAAATGTGGCCCGGACCAATCTCGGAATATTTTTTGCCACTAATCACAATCAATTTGTACTACTAAGAAAGGAATATGAAGAATGGTTTTGGGTAAAAATTTGTTGAAATGGCCCCCTAATTGAAAATATTCTTCTTTTCAGGGGAAATTTTAACAAGTTTTTTCCTTACTCTTACACTCGTTAGTTATCTGTTAAAATCTCAACCTACACGTCTCCAAAGATCATGAAATTTCACGGGGGCCTAGCCAAGACCGTTGTGCATCACTCTTCTCTTGGACACGTTGAGAGAAAAATTAGTTTTCTTGCACTAACGATCGTTTTAATCGAAATAGTGAAAATCTGACATTTCTGATAGTGGTACCCCTTTGTGAAATGTGGCCCGGACCAATCTCGGAATTTTTTTGGCCACTAGTCACAATCAATTTGTACTACTATGAAATGAATATGAAGAATGGTTTTGGGTTAAAATTTGTTGAAATGGCCCCCTAATTGAAAATATTCTTCTTTTCAGGGGAAATTTTAACAAGTTTTTTCCTTACTCTTACACTCGTTAGTTATCTGTTAAAATCTCAACCTACACATCTCCAAAGATCATGAAATTTCGTGGGGGCCTAGCCAAGACCGTTGTGCATCACTTTTCTCTTGGACACGTTGAGAGAAAAATTAGTTTTCTTGCACTAACGATCGTTTTAATCGAAATAGTGAAAATCTCACATTTCTGATAGTGGTACCCCTTTGTGAAATGTGGCCCGGACCAATCTCGGAATATTTTATGCCACTAGTCACAATCAATTTGTACTACTAACAAAAGAATATGAAGAATGGTTTTGGGTTAAAATTTGTTGAAATGGCCCCCTAATTGAAAATATTCTTCTTTTCAGGGGAAATTTTTACAAGTTTTTTCCTTCTCTTACACTCGTTAGTTATCTGTTAAAATCTCAACCTACACATCTCCAAAGATCATGAAATTTCGTGGGGGCCTAGCCAAGACCGTTGTGCATCACTTTTCTCTTGGACACGTTGAGAGAAAAATTAGTTTTGTTGCACTAACGATCGTTTTAATCGAAATAGTGAAAATCTCACATTTCTGATAGTGGTACCCCTTTGTGAAATGTGGCCCGGACCAATCTCGGAATATTTTTTGCCACTAATCACAATCAATTTGTACTACTAAGAAATGAATATGAAGAATGGTTTTGGGTAAAAATTTGTTGAAATGGCCCCCTAATTGAAAATATTCTTCTTTTCAGGGGAAATTTTAACAAGTTTTTTCCTTACTCTTACACTCGTTAGTTATCTGTTAAAATCTCAACCTACACGTCTCCAAAGATCATGAAATTTCACGGGGGCCTAGCCAAGACCGTTGTGCATCACTTTTCTCTTGGACACGTTGAGAGAAAAATTAGTTTTCTTGCACTAACGATCGTTTTAATCGAAATAGTGAAAATCTCACATTTCTGATAGTGGTACCCCTTTGTGAAATGTGGCCCGGACCAATCTCGGAATTTTTTTGGCCACTAGTCACAATCAATTTGTACTACTATGAAATAAATATGAAGAATGGTTTTGGGTTAAAATTTGTTGAAATGGCCCCCTAATTGAAAATATTCTTCTTTTCAGGGGAAATTTTAACAAGTTTTTTCCTTACTCTTACACTCGTTAGTTATCTGTTAAAATCTCAACCTACACATCTCCAAAGATCATGAAATTTCGTGGGGGCCTAGCCAAGACCGTTGTGCATCACTTTTCTCTTGGACACGTTGAGAGAAAAATTAGTTTTGTTGCACTAACGATCGTTTTAATCGAAATAGTGAAAATCTCACATTTCTGATAGTGGTACCCCTTTGTGAAATGTGGCCGGACCAATCTCGGAATATTTTTTGCCACTAATCACAATCAATTTGTACTACTAAGAAATGAATATGAAGAATGGTTTTGGGTAAAAATTTGTTGAAATGGCCCCCTAATTGAAAATATTCTTCTTTTCAGGGGAAATTTTAACAAGTTTTTTCCTTACTCTTACACTCGTTAGTTATCTGTTAAAATCTCAACCTACACGTCTCCAAAGATCATGAAATTTCACGGGGGCCTAGCCAAGACCGTTGTGCATCACTTTTCTCTTGGACACGTTGAGAGAAAAATTAGTTTTCTTGCACTAACGATCGTTTTAATCGAAAAAGTGAAAATCTCACATTTCTGATAGTGGTACCCCTTTGTGAAATGTGGCCCGGACCAATCTCGGAATATTTTATGCCACTAGTCACAATCAATTTGTACTACTAACAAAAGAATATGAAGAATGGTTTTGGGTTAAAATTTGTTGAAATGGCCCCCTAATTGAAAATATTCTTCTTTTCAGGGGAAATTTTTACAAGTTTTTTCCTTACTCTTACACTCGTTAGTTATCTGTTAAAATCTCAACCTACACATCTCCAAAGATCATGAAATTTCACGGGGGCCTAGCCAAGACCGTTGTGCATCACTTTTCTCTTGGACACGTTGAGAGAAAAATTAGTTTTCTTGCACTAACAATCGTTTTAATCGAAATAGTGAAAATCTCACATTTCTGATAGTGGTACCCCTTTGTGAAATGTGGCCCGGACCAATCTCGGAATATTTTTTGCCACTAATCACAATCAATTTGTACTACTAAGAAATGAATATGAAGAATGGTTTTGGGTTAAAATTTGTTGAAATGGCCCCCTAATTGAAAATATTCTTCTTTTCAGGGGAAATTTTAACAAGTTTTTTCCTTACTCTTACACTCGTTAGTTATCTAGTTAAAATCTCAACCTACACATCTCCAAAGATCATGAAATTTCACGGGGGCCTAGCCAAGACCGTTGTGCATCACTTTTCTCTTGGACACGTTGAGAGAAAAATTAGTTTTCTTGCACTAACGATCGTTTTAATCGAAATAGTGAAAATCTCACATTTCTGATAGTGGTACCCCTTTGTGAAATGTGGCCCACACCAATCTCGGAATATTTTTTGCCACTAATCACAATCAATTTGTACTACTAAGAAATGAATATGAAGAATGGTTTTGGGTAAAAATTTGTTGAAATGGCCCCCTAATTGAAAATATTCTTCTTTTCAGGGGAAATTTTAACAAGTTTTTTCCTTACTCTTACACTCGTTAGTTATCTGTTAAAATCTCAACCTACACGTCTCCAAAGATCATGAAATTTCACGGGGGCCTAGCCAAGACCGTTGTGCATCACTTTTCTCTTGGACACGTTGAGAGAAAAATTAGTTTTCTTGCACTAACGATCGTTTTAATCGAAATAGTGAAAATCTCACATTTCTGATAGTGGTACCCCTTTGTGAAATGTGGCCCTCGGAATATTTTTTGCCACTAATCACAATCAATTTGTACTACTAAGAAATGAATATGAAGAATGGTTTTGGGTAAAAATTTGTTGAAATGGCCCCCTAATTGAAAATATTCTTCTTTTCAGGGGAAATTTTAACAAGTTTTTTCCTTACTCTTACACTCGTTAGTTATCTGTTAAAATCTCAACCTACACGTCTCCAAAGATTATGAAATTTCACGGGGGCCTAGCCAAGACCGTTGTGCATCACTTTTCTCTTGGACACGTTGAGAGAAAAATTAGTTTTCTTGCACTAACGATCGTTTTAATCGAAATAGTGAAAATCTCACATTTCTGATAGTGGTACCCCTTTGTGAAATGTGGCCCGGACCAATCTCGGAATTTTTTTGGCCACTAGTCACAATCAATTTGTACTACTATGAAATGAATATGAAGAATGGTTTTGGGTTAAAATTTGTTGAAATGGCCCCCTAATTGAAAATATTCTTCTTTTCAGGGGAAATTTTTACAAGTTTTTTCCTTACTCTTACACTCGTTAGTTATCTGTTAAAATCTCAACCAACACATCTCCAAAGATCATGAAATTTCACGGGGACCTAGCCAAGACCGTTGTGCATCACTTTTCTCTTGGACACGTTCAGAGAAAAATTAGTTTTCTTGCACTAACAATCGTTTTAATCGAAATAGTGAAAATCTCACATTTCTGATAGTTGTACCCCTTTGTGAAATGTGGCCCGGACCAATCTCGGAATATATTTTTTGCCACTAGTCACAATCAATTTGTACTACTAACAAAAGAATATGAAGAATGGTTTTGGGTTAAAATTTGTTGAAATGGCCCCCTAATTGAAAATATTCTTCTTTTCAGGGGAAATTTTTACAAGTTTTTTCCTTACTCTTACACTCGTTAGTTATACTTTAAAATCTCAACCAACACATCTCCAAAGATCATGAAATTTCACGGGGACCTAGCCAAGACCGTTGTGCATCACTTTTCTCTTGGACACGTTGAGAGAAAAATTAGTTTTCTTGCACTAACAATCGTTTTAATCGAAATAGTGAAAATCTCACATTTCTGATAGTGGTACCCCTTTGTGAAATGTGGCCCGGACCAATCTCGGAATATTTTTTGCCACTAATCACAATCAATTTGTACTACTAAGAAATGAATATGAAGAATGGTTTTGGGTAAAAATTTGTTGAAATGGCCCCCTAATTGAAAATATTCTTCTTTTCAGGGGAAATTTTAACAAGTTTTTTCCTTACTCTTACACTCGTTAGTTATCTGTTAAAATCTCAACCTACACATCTCCAAAGATCATGAAATTTCATGGGGGCCTAGCCAAGACCGTTGTGCATCACTTTTCTCTTGGACACGTTGAGAGAAAAATTAGTTTTCTTGCACTAACGATCGTTTTAATCGAAATAGTGAAAATCTCACATTTCTGATAGTGGTACCCCTTTGTGAAATGTGGCCCGGACCAATCTCGGAATATTTTTTGCCACTAATCACAATCAATTTGTACTACTAAGAAATGAATATGAAGAATGGTTTTGGGTAAAAATTTGTTGAAATGGCCCCCTAATTGAAAATATTCTTCTTTTCAGGGGAAATTTTAACAAGTTTTTTCCTTACTCTTACACTCGTTAGTTATCTGTTAAAATCTCAACCTACACGTCTCCAAAGATTATGAAATTTCACGGGGGCCTAGCCAAGACCGTTGTGCATCACTTTTCTCTTGGACACGTTGAGAGAAAAATTAGTTTTCTTGCACTAACGATCGTTTTAATCGAAATAGTGAAAATCTCACATTTCTGATAGTGGTACCCCTTTGTGAAATGTGGCCCGGACCAATCTCGGAATTTTTTTGGCCACTAGTCACAATCAATTTGTACTACTATGAAATAAATATGAAGAATGGTTTTGGGTTAAAATTTGTTGAAATGGCCCCCTAATTGAAAATATTCTTCTTTTCAGGGGAAATTTTTACAAGTTTTTTCCTTACTCTTACACTCGTTAGTTATCTGTTAAAATCTCAACCAACACATCTCCAAAGATCATGAAATTTCACGGGGACCTAGCCAAGACCGTTGTGCATCACTTTTCTCTTGGACACGTTCAGAGAAAAATTAGTTTTCTTGCACTAACAATCGTTTTAATCGAAATAGTGAAAATCTCACATTTCTGATAGTTGTACCCCTTTGTGAAATGTGGCCCGGACCAATCTCGGAATATTTTTTGCCACTAGTCACAATCAATTTGTACTACTAACAAAAGAATATGAAGAATGGTTTTGGGTTAAAATTTGTTGAAATGGCCCCCTAATTGAAAATATTCTTCTTTTCAGGGGAAATTTTTACAAGTTTTTTCCTTACTCTTACACTCGTTAGTTATCTGTTAAAATCTCAACCAACACATCTCCAAAGATCATGAAATTTCACGGGGACCTAGCCAAGACCGTTGTGCATCACTTTTCTCTTGGACACGTTGAGAGAAAAATTAGTTTTCTTGCACTAACAATCGTTTTAATCGAAATAGTGAAAATCTCACATTTCTGATAGTGGTACCCCTTTGTGAAATGTGGCCTGGACCAATCTCGGAATATTTTTTGCCACTAATCACAATCAATTTGTACTACTAAGAAATGAATATGAAGAATGGTTTTGGGTAAAAATTTGTTGAAATGGCCCCCTAATTGAAAATATTCTTCTTTTCAGGGGAAATTTTAACAAGTTTTTTCCTTACTCTTACACTCGTTAGTTATCTGTTAAAATCTCAACCTACACATCTCCAAAGATCATGAAATTTCACGGGGGCCTAGCCAAGACCGTTGTGCATCACTTTTCTCTTGGACACGTTGAGAGAAAAATTAGTTTTCTTGCACTAACGATCGTTTTAATCGAAATAGTGAAAATCTCACATTTATGATAGTGGTACCCCTTTGTGAAATGTGGCCAGGACCAATCTCGGAATATTTTTTGCCACTAATCACAATCAATTTGTACTACTAAGAAATGAATATGAAGAATGGTTTTGGGTAAAAATTTGTTGAAATGGCCCCCTAATTGAAAATATTCTTCTTTTCAGTGGAAATTTTAACAAGTTTTTTCCTTACTCTTACACTCGTTAGTTATCTGTTAAAATCTCAACCTACACGTCTCCAAAGATCATGAAATTTCACGGGGGCCTAGCCAAGACCGTTGTGCATCACTTTTCTCTTGGACACGTTGAGAGAAAAATTAGTTTTCTTGCACTAACGATCGTTTTAATCGAAATAGTGAAAATCTCACATTTCTGATAGTGGTACCCCTTTGTGAAATGTGGCCTGGACCAATCTCGGAATATTTTTTGCCACTAATCACAATCAATTTGTACTACTAAGAAATGAATATGAAGAATGGTTTTGGGTAAAAATTTGTTGAAATGGCCCCCTAATTGAAAATATTCTTCTTTTCAGGGGAAATTTTAACAAGTTTTTTCCTTACTCTTACACTCGTTAGTTATCTGTTAAAATCTCAACCTACACATCTCCAAAGATCATGAAATTTCACGGGGGCCTAGCCAAGACCGTTGTGCATCACTTTTCTCTTGGACACGTTGAGAGAAAAATTAGTTTTCTTGCACTAACGATCGTTTTAATCGAAATAGTGAAAATCTCACATTTCTGATAGTGGTACCCCTTTGTGAAATGTGGCCTGGACCAATCTCGGAATATTTTTTGCCACTAATCACAATCAATTTGTACTACTAAGAAATGAATATGAAGAATGGTTTTGGGTAAAAATTTGTTGAAATGGCCCCCTAATTGAAAATATTCTTCTTTTCAGAGGAAATTTTAACAAGTTTTTTCCTTACTCTTACACTCGTTAGTTATCTGTTAAAATCTCAACCTACACGTCTCCAAAGATCATGAAATTTCACGGGGGCCTAGCCAAGACCGTTGTGCATCACTTTTCTCTTGGACACGTTGAGAGAAAAATTAGTTTTCTTGCACTAACGATCGTTTTAATCGAAATAGTGAAAATCTCACATTTCTGATAGTGGTACCCCTTTGTGAAATGTGGCCCGGACCAATCTCGGAATATTTTTTGCCACTAATCACAATCAATTTGTACTACTAAGAAATGAATATGAAGAATGGTTTTGGGTAAAAATTTGTTGAAATGGCCCCCTAATTGAAAATATTCTTCTTTTCAGGGGAAATTTTAACAAGTTTTTTCCTTACTCTTACACTCGTTAGTTATCTGTTAAAATCTCAACCTACACGTCTCCAAAGATCATGAAATTTCACGGGGCCTAGCCAAGACCGTTGTGCATCACTTTTCTCTTGGACACGTTGAGAGAAAAATTAGTTTTCTTGCACTAACGATCGTTTTAATCGAAATAGTGAAAATCTCACATTTCTGATAGTGGTACCCCTTTGTGAAATGTGGCCCGGACCAATCTCGGAATTTTTTTGGCCACTAGTCACAATCAATTTGTACTACTATGAAATAAATATGAAGAATGGTTTTGGGTTAAAATTTGTTGAAATGGCCCCCTAATTGAAAATATTCTTCTTTTCAGGGGAAATTTTTACAAGTTTTTTCCTTACTCTTACACTCGTTAGTTATCTGTTAAAATCTCAACCAACACATCTCCAAAGATCATGAAATTTCACGGGGACCTAGCCAAGACCGTTGTGCATCACTTTTCTCTTGGACACGTTCAGAGAAAAATTAGTTTTCTTGCACTAACAATCGTTTTAATCGAAATAGTGAAAATCTCACATTTCTGATAGTTGTACCCCTTTGTGAAATGTGGCCCGGACCAATCTCGGAATATTTTTTGCCACTAGTCACAATCAATTTGTACTACTAACAAAAGAATATGAAGAATGGTTTTGGGTTAAAATTTGTTGAAATGGCCCCCTAATTGAAAATATTCTTCTTTTCAGGGGAAATTTTTACAAGTTTTTTCCTTACTCTTACACTCGTTAGTTATCTGTTAAAATCTCAACCAACACATCTCCAAAGATCATGAAATTTCACGGGGACCTAGCCAAGACCGTTGTGCATCACTTTTCTCTTGGACACGTTGAGAGAAAAATTAGTTTTCTTGCACTAACAATCGTTTTAATCGAAATAGTGAAAATCTCACATTTCTGATAGTGGTACCCCTTTGTGAAATGTGGCCCGGACCAATCTCGGAATATTTTTTGCCACTAATCACAATCAATTTGTACTACTAAGAAATGAATATGAAGAATGGTTTTGGGTAAAAATTTGTTGAAATGGCCCCCTAATTGAAAATATTCTTCTTTTCAGGGGAAATTTTAACAAGTTTTTTCCTTACTCTTACACTCGTTAGTTATCTGTTAAAATCTCAACCTACACATCTCCAAAGATCATGAAATTTCACGGGGGCCTAGCCAAGACCGTTGTGCATCACTTTTCTCTTGGACACGTTGAGAGAAAAATTAGTTTTCTTGCACTAACGATCGTTTTAATCGAAATAGTGAAAATCTCACATTTCTGATAGTGGTACCCCTTTGTGAAATGTGGCCCGGACCAATCTCGGAATATTTTTTGCCACTAATCACAATCAATTTGTACTACTAAGAAAGGAATATGAAGAATGGTTTTGGGTAAAAATTTGTTGAAATGGCCCCCTAATTGAAAATATTCTTCTTTTCAGGGGAAATTTTAACAAGTTTTTTCCTTACTCTTACACTCGTTAGTTATCTGTTAAAATCTCAACCTACACGTCTCCAAAGATCATGAAATTTCACGGGGGCCTAGCCAAGACCGTTGTGCATCACTCTTCTCTTGGACACGTTGAGAGAAAAATTAGTTTTCTTGCACTAACGATCGTTTTAATCGAAATAGTGAAAATCTGACATTTCTGATAGTGGTACCCCTTTGTGAAATGTGGCCCGGACCAATCTCGGAATTTTTTTGGCCACTAGTCACAATCAATTTGTACTACTATGAAATGAATATGAAGAATGGTTTTGGGTTAAAATTTGTTGAAATGGCCCCCTAATTGAAAATATTCTTCTTTTCAGGGGAAATTTTTACAAGTTTTTTCCTTACTCTTACACTCGTTAGTTATCTGTTAAAATCTCAACCTACACATCTCCAAAGATCATGAAATTTCACGGGGTCCTAGCCAAGACCGTTGTGCATCACTTTTCTCTTGGACACGTTGAGAGAAAAATTAGTTTTCTTGCACTAACGATCGTTTTAATCGAAATAGTGAAAATCTCACATTTCTGATAGTGGTACCCCTTTCTGAAATGTGGCCCGGACCAATCTCGGAATTTTTTTGGCCACTAGTCACAATCAATTTGTACTACTATGAAATGAATATGAAGAATGGTTTTGGGTTAAAATTTGTTGAAATGGCCCCCTAATTGAAAATATTCTTCTTTTCAGGGGAAATTTTTACAAGTTTTTTCCTTACTCTTACACTCGTTAGTTATCTGTTAAAATCTCAACCTACACATCTCCAAAGATCATGAAATTTCACGGGGTCCTAGCCAAGACCGTTGTGCATCACTTTTCTCTTGGACACGTTGAGAGAAAAATTAGTTTTCTTGCACTAACGATCGTTTTAATCGAAATAGTGAAAATCTCACATTTCTGATAGTGGTACCCCTTTGTGAAATGTGGCCCGGACCAATCTCGGAATATTTTATGCCACTAGTCACAATCAATTTGTACTACTAACAAAAGAATATGAAGAATGGTTTTGGGTTAAAATTTGTTGAAATGGCCCCCTAATTGAAAATATTCTTCTTTTCAGGGGAAATTTTTACAAGTTTTTTCCTTACTCTTACACTCGTTAGTTATCTGTTAAAATCTCAACCTACACATCTCCAAAGATCATGAAATTTCGTGGGGGCCTAGCCAAGACCGTTGTGCATCACTTTTCTCTTGGACACGTTGAGAGAAAAATTAGTTTTGTTGCACTAACGATCGTTTTAATCGAAATAGTGAAAATCTCACATTTCTGATAGTGGTACCCCTTTGTGAAATGTGGCCCGGACCAATCTCGGAATATTTTTTGCCACTAATCACAATCAATTTGTACTACTAAGAAATGAATATGAAGAATGGTTTTGGGTAAAAATTTGTTGAAATGGCCCCCTAATTGAAAATATTCTTCTTTTCAGGGGAAATTTTTACAAGTTTTTTCCTTACTCTTACACTCGTTAGTTATCTGTTAAAATCTCAACCTACACATCTCCAAAGATCATGAAATTTCACGGGGTCCTAGCCAAGACCGTTGTGCATCACTTTTCTCTTGGACACGTTGAGAGAAAAATTAGTTTTCTTGCACTAACGATCGTTTTAATCGAAATAGTGAAAATCTCACATTTCTGATAGTGGTACCCCTTTGTGAAATGTGGCCCGGACCAATCTCGGAATATTTTATGCCACTAGTCACAATCAATTTGTACTACTAACAAAAGAATATGAAGAATGGTTTTGGGTTAAAATTTGTTGAAATGGCCCCCTAATTGAAAATATTCTTCTTTTCAGGGGAAATTTTTACAAGTTTTTTCCTTACTCTTACACTCGTTAGTTATCTGTTAAAATCTCAACCTACACGTCTCCAAAGATCATGAAATTTCACGGGGGCCTAGCCAAGACCGTTGTGCATCACTTTTCTCTTGGACACGTTGAGAGAAAAATTAGTTTTCTTGCACTAACGATCGTTTTAATCGAAATAGTGAAAATCTCACATTTCTGATAGTGGTACCCCTTTGTGAAATGTGGCCCGGACCAATCTCGGAATTTTTTTGGCCACTAGTCACAATCAATTTGTACTACTATGAAATGAATATGAAGAATGGTTTTGGGTTAAAATTTGTTGAAATGGCCCCCTAATTGAAAATATTCTTCTTTTCAGGGGAAATTTTTACAAGTTTTTTCCTTACTCTTACACTCGTTAGTTATCTGTTAAAATCTCAACCAACACATCTCCAAAGATCATGAAATTTCACGGGGACCTAGCCAAGACCGTTGTGCATCACTTTTCTCTTGGACACGTTCAGAGAAAAATTAGTTTTCTTGCACTAACAATCGTTTTAATCGAAATAGTGAAAATCTCACATTTCTGATAGTTGTACCCCTTTGTGAAATGTGGCCCGGACCAATCTCGGAATATTTTTTGCCACTAGTCACAATCAATTTGTACTACTAACAAAAGAATATGAAGAATGGTTTTGGGTTAAAATTTGTTGAAATGGCCCCCTAATTGAAAATATTCTTCTTTTCAGGGGAAATTTTTACAAGTTTTTTCCTTACTCTTACACTCGTTAGTTATCTGTTAAAATCTCAACCAACACATCTCCAAAGATCATGAAATTTCACGGGGACCTAGCCAAGACCGTTGTGCATCACTTTTCTCTTGGACACGTTGAGAGAAAAATTAGTTTTCTTGCACTAACAATCGTTTTAATCGAAATAGTGAAAATCTCACATTTCTGATAGTGGTACCCCTTTGTGAAATGTGGCCCGGACCAATCTCGGAATATTTTTTGCCACTAATCACAATCAATTTGTACTACTAAGAAATGAATATGAAGAATGGTTTTGGGTAAAAATTTGTTGAAATGGCCCCCTAATTGAAAATATTCTTCTTTTCAGGGGAAATTTTAACAAGTTTTTTCCTTACTCTTACACTCGTTAGTTATCTGTTAAAATCTCAACCTACACATCTCCAAAGATCATGAAATTTCACGGGGGCCTAGCCAAGACCGTTGTGCATCACTTTTCTCTTGGACACGTTGAGAGAAAAATTAGTTTTCTTGCACTAACGATCGTTTTAATCGAAATAGTGAAAATCTCACATTTCTGATAGTGGTACCCCTTTGTGAAATGTGGCCGGACCAATCTCGGAATATTTTTTGCCACTAATCACAATCAATTTGTACTACTAAGAAAGGAATATGAAGAATGGTTTTGGGTAAAAATTTGTTGAAATGGCCCCCTAATTGAAAATATTCTTCTTTTCAGGGGAAATTTTAACAAGTTTTTTCCTTACTCTTACACTCGTTAGTTATCTGTTAAAATCTCAACCTACACGTCTCCAAAGATCATGAAATTTCACGGGGGCCTAGCCAAGACCGTTGTGCATCACTCTTCTCTTGGACACGTTGAGAGAAAAATTAGTTTTCTTGCACTAACGATCGTTTTAATCGAAATAGTGAAAATCTGACATTTCTGATAGTGGTACCCCTTTCTGAAATGTGGCCCGGACCAATCTCGGAATTTTTTTGGCCACTAGTCACAATCAATTTGTACTACTATGAAATGAATATGAAGAATGGTTTTGGGTTAAAATTTGTTGAAATGGCCCCCTAATTGAAAATATTCTTCTTTTCAGGGGAAATTTTTACAAGTTTTTTCCTTACTCTTACACTCGTTAGTTATCTGTTAAAATCTCAACCTACACATCTCCAAAGATCATGAAATTTCACGGGGTCCTAGCCAAGACCGTTGTGCATCACTTTTCTCTTGGACACGTTGAGAGAAAAATTAGTTTTCTTGCACTAACGATCGTTTTAATCGAAATAGTGAAAATCTCACATTTCTGATAGTGGTACCCCTTTGTGAAATGTGGCCCGGACCAATCTCGGAATTTTTTTGGCCACTAGTCACAATCAATTTGTACTACTATGAAATGAATATGAAGAATGGTTTTGGGTTAAAATTTGTTGAAATGGCCCCCTAATTGAAAATATTCTTCTTTTCAGGGGAAATTTTTACAAGTTTTTTCCTTACTCTTACACTCGTTAGTTATCTGTTAAAATCTCAACCTACACATCTCCAAAGATCATGAAATTTCACGGGGTCCTAGCCAAGACCGTTGTGCATCACTTTTCTCTTGGACACGTTGAGAGAAAAATTAGTTTACTTGCACTAACGATCGTTTTAATCGAAATAGTGAAAATCTCACATTTCTGATAGTGGTACCCCTTTGTGAAATGTGGCCCGGACCAATCTCGGAATATTTTATGCCACTAGTCACAATCAATTTGTACTACTAACAAAAGAATATGAAGAATGGTTTTGGGTTAAAATTTGTTGAAATGGCCCCCTAATTGAAAATATTCTTCTTTTCAGGGGAAATTTTTACAAGTTTTTTCCTTACTCTTACACTCGTTAGTTATCTGTTAAAATCTCAACCTACACATCTCCAAAGATCATGAAATTTCGTGGGGGCCTAGCCAAGACCGTTGTGCATCACTTTTCTCTTGGACACGTTGAGAGAAAAATTAGTTTTGTTGCACTAACGATCGTTTTAATCGAAATAGTGAAAATCTCACATTTCTGATAGTGGTACCCCTTTGTGAAATGTGGCCCGGACCAATCTCGGAATATTTTTTGCCACTAATCACAATCAATTTGTACTACTAAGAAATGAATATGAAGAATGGTTTTGGGTAAAAATTTGTTGAAATGGCCCCCTAATTGAAAATATTCTTCTTTTCAGGGGAAATTTTAACAAGTTTTTTCCTTACTCTTACACTCGTTAGTTATCTGTTAAAATCTCAACCTACACGTCTCCAAAGATCATGAAATTTCACGGGGGCCTAGCCAAGACCGTTGTGCATCACTTTTCTCTTGGACACGTTGAGAGAAAAATTAGTTTTCTTGCACTAACGATCGTTTTAATCGAAATAGTGAAAATCTCACATTTCTGATAGTGGTACCCCTTTGTGAAATGTGGCCCGGACCAATCTCGGAATTTTTTTGGCCACTAGTCACAATCAATTTGTACTACTATGAAATGAATATGAAGAATGGTTTTGGGTTAAAATTTGTTGAAATGGCCCCCTAATTGAAAATATTCTTCTTTTCAGGGGAAATTTTTACAAGTTTTTTCCTTACTCTTACACTCGTTAGTTATCTGTTAAAATCTCAACCTACACATCTCCAAAGATCATGAAATTTCACGGGGGCCTAGCCAAGACCGTTGTGCATCACTTTTCTCTTGGACACGTTGAGAGAAAAATTAGTTTTCTTGCACTAACGATCGTTTTAATCGAAAAAGTGAAAATCTCACATTTCTGATAGTGGTACCCCTTTGTGAAATGTGGCCCGGACCAATCTCGGAATATTTTATGCCACTAGTCACAATCAATTTGTACTACTAACAAAAGAATATGAAGAATGGTTTTGGGTTAAAATTTGTTGAAATGGCCCCCTAATTGAAAATATTCTTCTTTTCAGGGGAAATTTTTACAAGTTTTTTCCTTACTCTTACACTCGTTAGTTATCTGTTAAAATCTCAACCTACACATCTCCAAAGATCATGAAATTTCACGGGGGCCTAGCCAAGACCGTTGTGCATCACTTTTCTCTTGGACACGTTGAGAGAAAAATTAGTTTTCTTGCACTAACAATCGTTTTAATCGAAATAGTGAAAATCTCACATTTCTGATAGTGGTACCCCTTTGTGAAATGTGGCCCGGACCAATCTCGGAATATTTTTTGCCACTAATCACAATCAATTTGTACTACTAAGAAATGAATATGAAGAATGGTTTTGGGTTAAAATTTGTTGAAATGGCCCCCTAATTGAAAATATTCTTCTTTTCAGGGGAAATTTTAACAAGTTTTTTCCTTACTCTTACACTCGTTAGTTATCTGTTAAAATCTCAACCTACACATCTCCAAAGATCATGAAATTTCACGGGGGCCTAGCCAAGACCGTTGTGCATCACTTTTCTCTTGGACACGTTGAGAGAAAAATTAGTTTTCTTGCACTAACGATCGTTTTAATCGAAATAGTGAAAATCTCACATTTCTGATAGTGGTACCCCTTTGTGAAATGTGGCCGGACCAATCTCGGAATATTTTTTGCCACTAATCACAATCAATTTGTACTACTAAGAAATGAATATGAAGAATGGTTTTGGGTAAAAATTTGTTGAAATGGCCCCCTAATTGAAAATATTCTTCTTTTCAGGGGAAATTTTAACAAGTTTTTTCCTTACTCTTACACTCGTTAGTTATCTGTTAAATCTCAACCTACACGTCTCCAAAGATCATGAAATTTCACGGGGGCCTAGCCAAGACCGTTGTGCGTCACTTTTCTCTTGGACACGTTGAGAGAAAAATTAGTTTTCTTGCACTAACGATCGTTTTAATCGAAATAGTGAAAATCTCACATTTCTGATAGTGGTACCCCTTTGTGAAATGTGGCCGGACCAATCTCGGAATATTTTTTGCCACTAATCACAATCAATTTGTACTACTAAGAAATGAATATGAAGAATGGTTTTGGGTAAAAATTTGTTGAAATGGCCCCCTAATTGAAAATATTCTTCTTTTCAGGGGAAATTTTAACAAGTTTTTTCCTTACTCTTACACTCGTTAGTTAACTGTTAAAATCTCAACCTACACGTCTCCAAAGATCATGAAATTTCACGGGGGCCTAGCCAAGACCGTTGTGCATCACTTTTCTCTTGGACACGTTGAGAGAAAAATTAGTTTTCTTGCACTAACGATCGTTTTAATCGAAATAGTGAAAATCTCACATTTCTGATAGTGGTACCCCTTTGTGAAATGTGGCCCGGACCAATCTCGGAATTTTTTTGGCCACTAGTCACAATCAATTTGTACTACTATGAAATGAATATGAAGAATGGTTTTGGGTTAAAATTTGTTGAAATGGCCCCCTAATTGAAAATATTCTTCTTTTCAGGGGAAATTTTTACAAGTTTTTTCCTTACTCTTACACTCGTTAGTTATCTGTTAAAATCTCAACCAACACATCTCCAAAGATCATGAAATTTCACGGGGGCCTAGCCAAGACCGTTGTGCATCACTTTTCTCTTGGACACGTTGAGAGAAAAATTAGTTTTCTTGCACTAACGATCGTTTTAATCGAAATAGTGAAAATCTCACATTTCTGATAGTGGTACCCCTTTGTGAAATGTGGCCGGACCAATCTCGGAATATTTTTTGCCACTAATCACAATCAATTTGTACTACTAAGAAATGAATATGAAGAATGGTTTTGGGTAAAAATTTGTTGAAATGGCCCCCTAATTGAAAATATTCTTCTTTTCAGGGGAAATTTTAACAAGTTTTTTCCTTACTCTTACACTCGTTAGTTATCTGTTAAAATCTCAACCTACACGTCTCCAAAGATCATGAAATTTCACGGGGGCCTAGCCAAGACCGTTGTGCATCACTTTTCTCTTGGACACGTTGAGAGAAAAATTAGTTTCCTTGCACTAACGATCGTTTTAATCGAAATAGTGAAAATCTCACATTTCTGATAGTGGTACCCCTTTGTGAAATGTGGCCCGGACCAATCTCGGAATATTTTTTGCCACTAATCACAATCAATTTGTACTACTAAGAAATGAATATGAAGAATGGTTTTGGGTAAAAATTTGTTGAAATGGCCCCCTAATTGAAAATATTCTTCTTTTCAGGGGAAATTTTAACAAGTTTTTTCCTTACTCTTACACTCGTTAGTTATCTGTTAAAATCTCAACCTACACATCTCCAAAGATCATGAAATTTTACAAGGGCTTAGCCAAGACCGTTGTGCATCACTTTTCTCTTGGACACGTTGAGAGAAAAATTAGTTTTCTTGCACTAACGATCGTTTTAATCGAAATAGTGAAAATCTCACATTTCTGATAGTGGTACCCTTTTGTGAAATGTGGCCCGGACCAATCTCGGAATATTTTTTGCCACTAATCACAATCAATTTGTACTACTAAGAAATGAATATGAAGAATGGTTTTGGGTAAAAATTTGTTGAAATTGCCCCCTAATTGAAAATATTCTTCTTTTCAGGGGAAATTTTAACAAGTTTTTTCCTTACTCTTACACTCGTTAGTTATCTGTTAAAATCTCAACCTACACATCTCCAAAGATCATGAAATTTCACGGGGGCCTAGCCAAGACCGTTGTGCATCACTTTTCTCTTGGACACGTTGAGAGAAAAATTAGTTTTCTTGCACTAACGATCGTTTTAATCGAAATAGTGAAAATCTCACATTTCTGATAGTGGTACCCCTTTGTGAAATGTGGCCCGGACCAATCTCGGAATATTTTTTGCCACTAATCACAATCAATTTGTACTACTAAGAAATGAATATGAAGAATGGTTTTGGGTAAAAATTTGTTGAAATGGCCCCCTAATTGAAAATATTCTTCTTTTCAGGGGAAATTTTAACAAGTTTTTTCCTTACTCTTACACTCGTTAGTTATCTGTTAAAATCTCAACCTACACGTCTCCAAAGATCATGAAATTTCACGGGGGCCTAGCCAAGACCGTTGTGCATCACTTTTCTCTTGGACACGTTGAGAGAAAAATTAGTTTCCTTGCACTAACGATCGTTTTAATCGAAATAGTGAAAATCTCACATTTCTGATAGTGGTACCCCTTTGTGAAATGTGGCCCTCGGAATATTTTTTGCCACTAATCACAATCAATTTGTACTACTAAGAAATGAATATGAAGAATGGTTTTGGGTAAAAATTTGTTGAAATGGCCCCCTAATTGAAAATATTCTTCTTTTCAGGGGAAATTTTAACAAGTTTTTTCCTTACTCTTACACTCGTTAGTTATCTCTTAAAATCTCAACCTACACGTCTCCAAAGATCATGAAATTTCACGGGGGCCTAGCCAAGACCGTTGTGCATCACTTTTCTCTTGGACACGTTGAGAGAAAAATTAGTTTCCTTGCACTAACGATCGTTTTAATCGAAATAGTGAAAATCTCACATTTCTGATAGTGGTACCCCTTTGTGAAATGTGGCCCGGACCAATCTCGGAATATTTTTTGCCACTAATCACAATCAATTTGTACTACTAAGAAATGAATATGAAGAATGGTTTTGGGTAAAAATTTGTTGAAATGGCCCCATAATTGAAAATATTCTTCTTTTCAGGGGAAATTTTAACAAGTTTTTTCCTTACTCTTACACTCGTTAGTTATCTGTTAAAATCTCAACCTACACATCTCCAAAGATCATGAAATTTTAGGGGGCCTAGCCAAGACCGTTGTGCATCACTTTTCTCTTGGACACGTTGAGAGAAAAATTAGTTTTCTTGCACTAACGATCGTTTTAATCGAAATAGTGAAAATCTCACATTTCTGATAGTGGTACCCCTTTGTGAAATGTGGCCCGGACCAATCTCGGAATATTTTTTGCCACTAATCACAATCAATTTGTACTACTAAGAAATGAATATGAAGAATGGTTTTGGGTAAAAATTTGTTGAAATTGCCCCCTAATTGAAAATATTCTTCTTTTCAGGGGAAATTTTAACAAGTTTTTTCCTTACTCTTACACTCGTTAGTTATCTGTTAAAATCTCA
This sequence comes from Cannabis sativa, assembly GCF_029168945.1. Classification (NCBI taxonomy): domain Eukaryota; kingdom Viridiplantae; phylum Streptophyta; class Magnoliopsida; order Rosales; family Cannabaceae; genus Cannabis; species Cannabis sativa. The sequence continues at coordinate 22,934 of NW_026870042.1, forward strand.
ACCTACACGTCTCCAAAGATCATGAAATTTCACGGGGGCCTAGCCAAGACCGTTGTGCATCACTTTTCTCTTGGACACGTTGAGAGAAAAATTAGTTTTCTTACACTAACGATCGTTTTAATCGAAATAGTGAAAATCTCACATTTCTGATAGTGGTACCCCTTTGTGAAATGTGGCCCTCGGAATATTTTTTGCCACTAATCACAATCAATTTGTACTACTAAGAAATGAATATGAAGAATGGTTTTGGGTAAAAATTTGTTGAAATGGCCCCCTAATTGAAAATATTCTTCTTTTCAGGGGAAATTTTAACAAGTTTTTTCCTTACTCTTACACTCGTTAGTTATCTGTTAAAATCTCAACCTACACGTCTCCAAAGATCATGAAATTTCACGGGGGCCTAGCCAAGACCGTTGTGCATCACTTTTCTCTTGGACACGTTGAGAGAAAAATTAGTTTCCTTGCACTAACGATCGTTTTAATCGAAATAGTGAAAATCTCACATTTCTGATAGTGGTACCCCTTTGTGAAATGTGGCCGGACCAATCTCGGAATATTTTTTGCCACTAATCACAATCAATTTGTACTACTAAGAAATGAATATGAAGAATGGTTTTGGGTAAAAATTTGTTGAAATGGCCCCCTAATTGAAAATATTCTTCTTTTCAGGGGAAATTTTAACAAGTTTTTTCCTTACTCTTACACTCGTTAGTTATCTGTTAAAATCTCAACCTACACATCTCCAAAGATCATGAAATTTCACGGGGGCCTAGCCAAGACCGTTGTGCATCACTTTTCTCTTGGACACGTTGAGAGAAAAATTAGTTTTCTTGCACTAACGATCGTTTTAATCGAAATAGTGAAAATCTCACATTTCTGATAGTGGTACCCCTTTGTGAAATGTGGCCGGACCAATCTCGGAATATTTTTTGCCACTAATCACAATCAATTTGTACTACTAAGAAATGAATATGAAGAATGGTTTTGGGTAAAAATTTGTTGAAATGGCCCCCTAATTGAAAATATTCTTCTTTTCAGGGGAAATTTTAACAAGTTTTTTCCTTACTCTTACACTCGTTAGTTATCTGTTAAAATCTCAACCTACACGTCTCCAAAGATCATGAAATTTCACGGGGGCCTAGCCAAGACCGTTGTGCATCACTTTTCTCTTGGACACGTTGAGAGAAAAATTAGTTTCCTTGCACTAACGATCGTTTTAATCGAAATAGTGAAAATCTCACATTTCTGATAGTGGTACCCCTTTGTGAAATGTGGCCCGGACCAATCTCGGAATATTTTTTGCCACTAATCACAATCAATTTGTACTACTAAGAAATGAATATGAAGAATGGTTTTGGGTAAAAATTTGTTGAAATGGCCCCCTAATTGAAAATATTCTTCTTTTCAGGGGAAATTTTAACAAGTTTTTTCCTTACTCTTACACTCGTTAGTTATCTGTTAAAATCTCAACCTACACGTCTCCAAAGATCATGAAATTTCACGGGGGCCTAGCCAAGACCGTTGTGCATCACTTTTCTCTTGGACACGTTGAGAGAAAAATTAGTTTCCTTGCACTAACGATCGTTTTAATCGAAATAGTGAAAATCTCACATTTATGATAGTGGTACCCCTTTGTGAAATGTGGCCAGGACCAATCTCGGAATATTTTTTGCCACTAATCACAATCAATTTGTACTACTAAGAAATGAATATGAAGAATGGTTTTGGGTAAAAATTTGTTGAAATGGCCCCCTAATTGAAAATATTCTTCTTTTCAGGGGAAATTTTAACAAGTTTTTTCCTTACTCTTACACTCGTTAGTTATCTGTTAAAATCTCAACCTACACGTCTCCAAAGATCATGAAATTTCACGGGGGCCTAGCCAAGACCGTTGTGCATCACTTTTCTCTTGGACACGTTGAGAGAAAAATTAGTTTTCTTGCACTAACGATCGTTTTAATCGAAATAGTGAAAATCTCACATTTCTGATAGTGGTACCCCTTTGTGAAATGTGGCCCGGACCAATCTCGGAATATTTTTTGCCACTAATCACAATCAATTTGTACTACTAAGAAATGAATATGAAGAATGGTTTTGGGTAAAAATTTGTTGAAATGGCCCCCTAATTGAAAATATTCTTCTTTTCAGGGGAAATTTTAACAAGTTTTTTCCTTACTCTTACACTCGTTAGTTATCTGTTAAAATCTCAACCTACACGTCTCCAAAGATCATGAAATTTCACGGGGGCCTAGCCAAGACCGTTGTGCATCACTTTTCTCTTGGACACGTTGAGAGAAAAATTAGTTTTCTTACACTAACGATCGTTTTAATCGAAATAGTGAAAATCTCACATTTCTGATAGTGGTACCCCTTTGTGAAATGTGGCCTGGACCAATCTCGGAATATTTTTTGCCACTAATCACAATCAATTTGTACTACTAAGAAATGAATATGAAGAATGGTTTTGGGTAAAAATTTGTTGAAATGGCCCCCTAATTGAAAATATTCTTCTTTTCATGGGAAATTTTAACAAGTTTTTTCATTACTCTTACACTCGTTAGTTATCTGTTAAAATCTCAACCTACACGTCTCCAAAGATCATGAAATTTCACGGGGGCCTAGCCAAGACCGTTGTGCATCACTTTTCTCTTGGACACGTTGAGAGAAAAATTAGTTTCCTTGCACTAACGATCGTTTTAATCGAAATAGTGAAAATCTCACATTTCTGATAGTGGTACCCCTTTGTGAAATGTGGCCTGGACCAATCTCGGAATATTTTTTGCCACTAATCACAATCAATTTGTACTACTAAGAAATGAATATGAAGAATGGTTTTGGGTAAAAATTTGTTGAAATGGCCCCCTAATTGAAAATATTCTTCTTTTCAGGGGAAATTTTAACAAGTTTTTTCCTTACTCTTACACTCGTTAGTTATCTGTTAAAATCTCAACCTACACATCTCCAAAGATCATGAAATTTCACGGGGGCCTAGCCAAGACCGTTGTGCATCACTTTTCTCTTGGACACGTTGAGAGAAAAATTAGTTTTCTTGCACTAACGATCGTTTTAATCGAAATAGTGAAAATCTCACATTTCTGATAGTGGTACCCCTTTGTGAAATGTGGCCCGGACCAATCTCGGAATATTTTTTGCCACTAATCACAATCAATTTGTACTACTAAGAAATGAATATGAAGAATGGTTTTGGGTAAAAATTTGTTGAAATGGCCCCCTAATTGAAAATATTCTTCTTTTCAGGGGAAATTTTAACAAGTTTTTTCCTTACTCTTACACTCGTTAGTTATCTGTTAAAATCTCAACCTACACGTCTCCAAAGATCATGAAATTTCACGGGGGCCTAGCCAAGACCGTTGTGCATCACTTTTCTCTTGGACACGTTGAGAGAAAAATTAGTTTCCTTGCACTAACGATCGTTTTAATCGAAATAGTGAAAATCTCACATTTCTGATAGTGGTACCCCTTTGTGAAATGTGGCCCGGACCAATCTCGGAATATTTTTTGCCACTAATCACAATCAATTTGTACTACTAAGAAATGAATATGAAGAATGGTTTTGGGTAAAAATTTGTTGAAATGGCCCCCTAATTGAAAATATTCTTCTTTTCAGGGGAAATTTTAACAAGTTTTTTCCTTACTCTTACACTCGTTAGTTATCTGTTAAAATCTCAACCTACACGTCTCCAAAGATCATGAAATTTCACGGGGGCCTAGCCAAGACCGTTGTGCATCACTTTTCTCTTGGACACGTTGAGAGAAAAATTAGTTTTCTTGCACTAACGATCGTTTTAATCGAAATAGTGAAAATCTCACATTTCTGATAGTGGTACCCCTTTGTGAAATGTGGCCGGACCAATCTCGGAATATTTTTTGCCACTAATCACAATCAATTTGTACTACTAAGAAATGAATATGAAGAATGGTTTTGGGTAAAAATTTGTTGAAATGGCCCCCTAATTGAAAATATTCTTCTTTTCAGGGGAAATTTTAACAAGTTTTTTCCTTACTCTTACACTCGTTAGTTATCTGTTAAAATCTCAACCTACACGTCTCCAAAGATCATGAAATTTCACGGGGGCCTAGCCAAGACCGTTGTGCATCACTCTTCTCTTGGACACGTTGAGAGAAAAATTAGTTTTCTTGCACTAACGATCGTTTTAATCGAAATAGTGAAAATCTCACATTTCTGATAGTGGTACCCCTTTGTGAAATGTGGCCCGGACCAATCTCGGAATATTTTTTGCCACTAATCACAATCAATTTGTACTACTAAGAAATGAATATGAAGAATGGTTTTGGGTAAAAATTTGTTGAAATGGCCCCCTAATTGAAAATATTCTTCTTTTCAGGGGAAATTTTAACAAGTTTTTTCCTTACTCTTACACTCGTTAGTTATCTGTTAAAATCTCAACCTACACGTCTCCAAAGATCATGAAATTTCACGGGGGCCTAGCCAAGACCGTTGTGCATCACTTTTCTCTTGGACACGTTGAGAGAAAAATTAGTTTCCTTGCACTAACGATCGTTTTAATCGAAATAGTGAAAATCTCACATTTCTGATAGTGGTACCCCTTTGTGAAATGTGGCCCGGACCAATCTCGGAATATTTTTTGCCACTAATCACAATCAATTTGTACTACTAAGAAATGAATATGAAGAATGGTTTTGGGTAAAAATTTGTTGAAATGGCCCCCTAATTGAAAATATTCTTCTTTTCATGGGAAATTTTAACAAGTTTTTTCCTTACTCTTACACTCGTTAGTTATCTGTTAAAATCTCAACCTACACGTCTCCAAAGATCATGAAATTTTACGGGGGCCTAGCCAAGACCGTTGTGCATCACTTTTCTCTTGGACACGTTGAGAGAAAAATTAGTTTTCTTGCACTAACGATCGTTTTAATCGAAATAGTGAAAATCTCACATTTCTGATAGTGGTACCCCTTTGTGAAATGTGGCACGGACCAATCTCGGAATTTTTTTGGCCACTAGTCACAATCAATTTGTACTACTATGAAATAAATATGAAGAATGGTTTTGGGTTAAAATTTGTTGAAATGGCCCCCTAATTGAAAATATTCTTCTTTTCAGGGGAAATTTTTACAAGTTTTTTCCTTACTCTTACACTCGTTAGTTATCTGTTAAAATCTCAACCTACACATCTCCAAAGATCATGAAATTTCACGGGGGCCTAGCCAAGACCGTTGTGCATCACTTTTCTCTTGGACACGTTGAGAGAAAAATTAGTTTTCTTGCACTAACGATCGTTTTAATCGAAATAGTGAAAATCTCACATTTCTGATAGTGGTACCCCTTTGTGAAATGTGGCCCGGACCAATCTCGGAATATTTTATGCCACTAATCACAATCAATTTGTACTACTAAGAAATGAATATGAAGAATTGTTTTGGGTAAAAATTTGTTGAAATGGCCCCCTAATTGAAAATATTCTTCTTTTCAGGGGAAATTTTAACAAGTTTTTTCCTTACTCTTACACTCGTTAGTTATCTGTTAAAATCTCAACCTACACATCTCCAAAGATCATGAAATTTCACGGGGGCCTAGCCAAGACCGTTGTGCATCACTTTTCTCTTGGACTTGTTGAGAGAAAAATTAGTTTTCTTGCACTAACGATCGTTTTAATCGAAATAGTGAAAATCTCACATTTCTGATAGTGGTACCCCTTTGTGAAATGTGGCCCGGACCAATCTCGGAATTTTTTTGGCCACTAGTCACAATCAATTTGTACTACTATGAAATGAATATGAAGAATGGTTTTGGGTTAAAATTTGTTGAAATGGCCCCCTAATTGAAAATATTCTTCTTTTCAGGGGAAATTTTTACAAGTTTTTTCCTTACTCTTACACTCGTTAGTTATCTGTTAAAATCTCAACCTACACATCTCCAAAGATCATGAAATTTCACGGGGGCCTAGCCAAGACCGTTGTGCATCACTTTTCTCTTGGACACGTTGAGAGAAAAATTAGTTTTCTTGCACTAACGATCGTTTTAATCGAAATAGTGAAAATCTCACATTTCTGATAGTTGTACCCCTTTGTGAAATGTGGCCCGGACCAATCTCGGAATATTTTTTGCCACTAATCACAATCAATTTGTACTACTAAGAAATGAATATGAAGAATGGTTTTGGGTAAAAATTTGTTGAAATGGCCCCCTAATTGAAAATATTCTTCTTTTCAGGGGAAATTTTAACAAGTTTTTTCCTTACTCTTACACTCGTTAGTTATCTGTTAAAATCTCAACCTACACGTCTCCAAAGATCATGAAATGTCACGGGGGCCTAGCCAAGACCGTTGTGCATCACTTTTCTCTTGGACACGTTGAGAGAAAAATTAGTTTTCTTGCACTAACGATCGTTTTAATCGAAATAGTGAAAATCTCACATTTCTGATAGTGGTACCCCTTTGTGAAATGTGGCCCGGACCAATCTCGGAATTTTTTTGGCCACTAGTCACAATCAATTTGTACTACTATGAAATGAATATGAAGAATGGTTTTGGGTTAAAATTTGTTGAAATGGCCCCCTAATTGAAAATATTCTTCTTTTCAGGGGAAATTTTTACAAGTTTTTTCCTTACTCTTACACTCGTTAGTTATCTGTTAAAATCTCAACCTACACATCTCCAAAGATCATGAAATTTCACGGGGTCCTAGCCAAGACCGTTGTGCATCACTTTTCTCTTGGACACGTTGAGAGAAAAATTAGTTTTCTTGCACTAACGATCGTTTTAATCGAAATAGTGAAAATCTCACATTTCTGATAGTGGTACCCCTTTGTGAAATGTGGCACGGACCAATCTCGGAATATTTTATGCCACTAGTCACAATCAATTTGTACTACTAACAAAAGAATATGAAGAATGGTTTTGGGTTAAAATTTGTTGAAATGGCCCCCTAATTGAAAATATTCTTCTTTTCAGGGGAAATTTTTACAAGTTTTTTCCTTACTCTTACACTCGTTAGTTATCTGTTAAAATCTCAACCAACACATCTCCAAAGATCATGAAATTTCACGGGGACCTAGCCAAGACCGTTGTGCATCACTTTTCTCTTGGACACGTTGAGAGAAAAATTAGTTTTCTTGCACTAACAATCGTTTTAATCGAAATAGTGAAAATCTCACATTTCTGATAGTTGTACCCCTTTGTGAAATGTGGCCCGGACCAATCTCGGAATATTTTATGCCACTAGTCACAATCAATTTGTACTACTAACAAAAGAATATGAAGAATGGTTTTGGGTTAAAATTTGTTGAAATGGCCCCCTAATTTAAAATATTCTTCTTTTCAGGGGAAATTTTTACAAGTTTTTTCCTTACTCTTACACTCGTTAGTTATCTGTTAAAATCTCAACCTACACATCTCCAAAGATCATGAAATTTCACGGGGGCCTAGCCAAGACCGTTGTGCATCACTTTTCTCTTGGACACGTTGAGAGAAAAATTAGTTTTCTTGCACTAACGATCGTTTTAATCGAAATAGTGAAAATCTCACATTTCTGATAGTTGTACCCCTTTGTGAAATGTGGCCCGGACCAATCTCGGAATATTTTTTGCCACTAATCACAATCAATTTGTACTACTAAGAAATGAATATGAAGAATGGTTTTGGGTAAAAATTTGTTTAAATGGCCCCCTAATTGAAAATATTATTCTTTTCAGGGGAAATTTTAACAAGTTTTTTCCTTACTGTTACACTCGTTAGTTATCTGTTAAAATCTCAACCTACACATCTCCAAAGATCATGAAATTTCACGGGGGCCTAGCCAAGACCGTTGTGCATCACTTTTCTCTTGGACACGTTGAGAGAAAAATTAGTTTTCTTGCACTAATGATCGTTTTAATCGAAATAGTGAAAATCTCACATTTCTGATAGTGGTACCCCTTTGTGAAATGTGGCCCGGACCAATCTCGGAATTTTTTTGGCCACTAGTCACAATCAATTTGTACTACTATGAAATGAATATGAAGAATGGTTTTGGGTTAAAATTTGTTGAAATGGCCCCCTAATTGAAAATATTATTCTTTTCAGGGGAAATTTTTACAAGTTTTTTCCTTACTCTTACACTCGTTAGTTATCTGTTAAAATCTCAACCTACACATCTCCAAAGATCATGAAATTTCACGGGGTCCTAGCCAAGACCGTTGTGCATCACTTTTCTCTTGGACACGTTGAGAGAAAAATTAGTTTTCTTGCACTAACGATCGTTTTAATCGAAATAGTGAAAATCTCACATTTCTGATAGTGGTACCCCTTTGTGAAATGTGGCCCGGACCAATCTCGGAATATTTTATGCCACTAGTCACAATCAATTTGTACTACTAACAAAAGAATATGAAGAATGGTTTTGGGTTAAAATTTGTTGAAATGGCCCCCTAATTGAAAATATTCTTCTTTTCAGGGGAAATTTTTACAAGTTTTTTCCTTACTCTTACACTCGTTAGTTATCTGTTAAAATCTCAACCAACACATCTCCAAAGATCATGAAATTTCACGGGGACCTAGCCAAGACCGTTGTGCATCACTTTTCTCTTGGACACGTTGAGAGAAAAATTAGTTTTCTTGCACTAACAATCGTTTTAATCGAAATAGTGAAAATCTCACATTTCTGATAGTTGTACCCCTTTGTGAAATGTGGCCCGGACCAATCTCGGAATATTTTATGCCACTAGTCACAATCAATTTGTACTACTAACAAAAGAATATGAAGAATGGTTTTGGGTTAAAATTTGTTGAAATGGCCCCTTAATTTAAAATATTCTTCTTTTCAGGGGAAATTTTTACAAGTTTTTTCCTTACTCTTACACTCGTTAGTTATCTGTTAAAATCTCAACCAACACATCTCCAAAGATCATGAAATTTCACGGGGACCTAGCCAAGACCGTTGTGCATCACTTTTCTCTTGGACACGTTGAGAGAAAAATTAGTTTTCTTGCACTAACAATCGTTTTAATCGAAATAGTGAAAATCTCACATTTCTGATAGTTGTACCCCTTTGGGAAATGTGGCCCGGACCAATCTCGGAATATTTTTTGCCACTAATCACAATCAATTTGTACTACTAAGAAATGAATATGAAGAATGGTTTTGGGTAAAAATTTGTTGAAATGGCCCCCTAATTGAAAATATTCTTCTTTTCAGGGGAAATTTTAACAAGTTTTTTCCTTACTCTTACACTCGTTAGTTATCTGTTAAAATCTCAACCTACACGTCTCCAAAGATCATGAAATGTCACGGGGGCCTAGCCAAGACCGTTGTGCATCACTTTTCTCTTGGACACGTTGAGAGAAAAATTAGTTTTCTTGCACTAATGATCGTTTTAATCGAAATAGTGAAAATCTCACATTTCTGATAGTGGTACCCCTTTGTGAAATGTGGCCCGGACCAATCTCGGAATTTTTTGGGCCACTAGTCACAATCAATTTGTACTACTAAGAAATGAATATGAAGAATGGTTTTGGGTTAAAATTTGTTGAAATGGCCCCCTAATTGAAAATATTATTCTTTTCAGGGGAAATTTTTACAAGTTTTTTCCTTACTCTTACACTCGTTAGTTATCTGTTAAAATCTCAACCTACACATCTCCAAAGATCATGAAATTTCACGGGGTCCTAGCCAAGACCGTTGTGCATCACTTTTCTCTTGGACACGTTGAGAGAAAAATTAGTTTTCTTGCACTAACGATCGTTTTAATCGAAATAGTGAAAATCTCACATTTCTGATAGTGGTACCCCTTTGTGAAATGTGGCCCGGACCAATCTCGGAATATTTTATGCCACTAGTCACAATCAATTTGTACTACTAACAAAAGAATATGAAGAATGGTTTTGGGTTAAAATTTGTTGAAATGGCCCCCTAATTGAAAATATTCTTCTTTTCAGGGGAAATTTTTACAAGTTTTTTCCTTACTCTTACACTCGTTAGTTATCTGTTAAAATCTCAACCAACACATCTCCAAAGATCATGAAATTTCACGGGGACCTAGCCAAGACCGTTGTGCATCACTTTTCTCTTGGACACGTTGAGAGAAAAATTAGTTTTCTTGCACTAACAATCGTTTTAATCGAAATAGTGAAAATCTCACATTTCTGATAGTTGTACCCCTTTGTGAAATGTGGCCCGGACCAATCTCGGAATATTTTATGCCACTAGTCACAATCAATTTGTACTACTAACAAAAGAATATGAAGAATGGTTTTGGGTTAAAATTTGTTGAAATGGCCCCTTAATTTAAAATATTCTTCTTTTCAGGGGAAATTTTTACAAGTTTTTTCCTTACTCTTACACTCGTTAGTTATCTGTTAAAATCTCAACCAACACATCTCCAAAGATCATGAAATTTCACGGGGACCTAGCCAAGACCGTTGTGCATCACTTTTCTCTTGGACACGTTGAGAGAAAAATTAGTTTTCTTGCACTAACAATCGTTTTAATCGAAATAGTGAAAATCTCACATTTCTGATAGTTGTACCCCTTTGGGAAATGTGGCCCGGACCAATCTCGGAATATTTTTTGCCACTAATCACAATCAATTTGTACTACTAAGAAATGAATATGAAGAATGGTTTTGGGTAAAAATTTGTTGAAATGGCCCCCTAATTGAAAATATTCTTCTTTTCAGGGGAAATTTTAACAAGTTTTTTCCTTACTCTTACACTCGTTAGTTATCTGTTAAAATCTCAACCTACACGTCTCCAAAGATCATGAAATGTCACGGGGGCCTAGCCAAGACCGTTGTGCATCACTTTTCTCTTGGACACGTTGAGAGAAAAATTAGTTTTCTTGCACTAACGATCGTTTTAATCGAAATAGTGAAAATCTCACATTTCTGATAGTGGTACCCCTTTGTGAAATGTGGCCCGGACCAATCTCGGAATTTTTTTGGCCACTAGTCACAATCAATTTGTACTACTATGAAATGAATATGAAGAATGGTTTTGGGTTAAAATTTGTTGAAATGGCCCCCTAATTGAAAATATTCTTCTTTTCAGGGGAAATTTTTACAAGTTTTTTCCTTACTCTTACACTCGTTAGTTATCTGTTAAAATCTCAACCTACACATCTCCAAAGATCATGAAATTTCACGGGGTCCTAGCCAAGACCGTTGTGCATCACTTTTCTCTTGGACACGTTGAGAGAAAAATTAGTTTTCTTGCACTAACGATCGTTTTAATCGAAATAGTGAAAATCTCACATTTCTGATAGTGGTACCCCTTTGTGAAATGTGGCCCGGACCAATCTCGGAATATTTTATGCCACTAGTCACAATCAATTTGTACTACTAACAAAAGAATATGAAGAATTGTTTGTTGGGTTTTATGCCCTAAATAAAACTCATTTCAATATAATCAGATTTACTTATTAATATAGATCAGAAATAACATTTAATGTTGCATGGTTCACATGATTTATTTCATGATTATATGTACATAATGTATGAATTCATCTGAAACCCTTTTCACATACTTGATCCTGTTTATTGTGTCGTCAACACATTGGAAAGTAAACATGACTATGTGAATAAAGTTTCCTAGATTTATCAGACACAGGGTTTTACTGATATGATAATCTACAACAAGAGTTTACTTGTATTTGGAGAAATACTATGTTCTTTCCAGAACATTGGTTAAAGTAAAGCTCAGGTTGGATGCATGGAGTATGCATCGGAAGGGACCGATATTGAACTTTGACTTAGATTTATTAAACCTACCGTAATATCTATTCAAGTCAATATCGCCTAGTTGATCCTAGATCAAATGATCTTAATCCTGATATGATTAGGCTCAATCTCGAGAGGCTATTCGTGTTCTTTGATTTGTTAGTTAAGCCTACTTTTAGGTCAGGGTGATACGTACATTTTGGGAACACGGTAGTGCAATTGAGTGGGAGCGCTAGCATAAACATGGAATCTATAGCTTCTATCTGGCGAATAGTAAGCAAAGGATGATCTCCTTCGAGCTTGACCAAACGAACATAAATGGTGGAGTACTCATTTCACATTAGCTGAAATATCATTTATACGGGGTCAAGTGTTTTAAGGAATAAATACATTGTAGGGTGTAACGGTAATTTAATCCCTTTACAGTGTAGATCATTCATATAGAGGATCATTGATCACATTAGGATTATAACAATGGATAACTAATGATGTGTCTATATGGTGGAACATATAGAGCATTCTATATACTGAGAGTGCAATTCTAAGTTCTATGCGTGGATTCAACGAAGAATTAATAAGTTAGTGAATTTTAGTGCTAAATTCTTGATCTACTTATTGGAAGCTCGGTTATATAGACCCATGGTCCCCCCACTAGTTGAGATAATATTGCTTGTAAGACTCATGTAATTGGTTTTGATTAATCAATTATAATTCACAAGTTAGACTATGTCTATTTGTGAAATTTTCACTAAGTAAGGGCGAAATTGTAAAGAAAGAGTTTATAGGGGCATATTTGTTAATTATGATACTTTGTATGGTTCAATTAATAAATATGATAAATGACAATATTATTTAATAATTATTTATAGTTATTAAATAGTTAGAATTGGCATTTAAATGATTGAATTAGGAAATTGGCATTTTTGAGAAAATCAGATACAAAAGTGGTAAAATTGCAAAATTGCAAAAATCAAGGCCCAGTCCACCTATCATAGGGCCGGCCACTTGTGTTATCTTTTTTAAATGATTTTTTCATTATTTTAATGCCATATAATTCAAATCAAACCCTAGTGGAATGCTATAAATAGATAGTGAAGGCTTCAGGAAAATTACACACTTTCTGAATCAGAAAAACCTGAGCCTCCACTCTCTTCTCTAGCCGCCACTCTCTCTCTCTTTTCTTCCTCAATATTTCGAACCTCTCTTAGTGATTAGAGTAGTGCCCACACACATCAAGTGATACCTCAATCATAGTGAGGAAGATCGTGAAGAAAGATCATCAGCAAAGGAGTTTCAGCATCAAAGATTCAGAGAAAGAGATCCAGGTTCAGATATTGATAATGCTCTGCTACAGAAAGGAATCAAGGGCTAGATATCTGAACGGAAGGAGTCATTATATTCCGCTGCACCCAATGTAAGGTTTCTTAAACTTTATATGTGTTTAATTTATCGTTTTAGAAAGTTCATATTTAGGGTGTTAATAAACATACTTGTGAGTAGATCTAAGATCCTGGTAAATAAATTCCCAACAACTGGCCTCAGAGCCATGGTAATTGATTTACTTACATGTAATTTGGACTTTAAAACGATTGTTTGTATGTTCTTTGGATGGTATCATGTTGTATTGAGTGTTATTTGATGATTGATTGATGATTGTGAAATTTTCGTGAAAAATAATTGTTATTTCGGTTCTGGCATTATTTTTATTGGATAGTATGGAAAAAATTAAGCAAGTTAGCCTTTTACAGAACTCAATTTGGATTTTATTTGAATTAGTTATGATTTTTTGAAGATTTGACAAAATCGGGAAATTTGTCTTGATAGTTTCCTGCGATCGCAGAACTGTCCGTACAGTTTCGAATTTTTTCAATTTTCTTCAATTTTTCATACTTTTTCATGGAATTAACTTCCAATTTTTTGTATGGTTTTGTATATATACTATTACTATTCCTAATTCAATTCTAATTATCATTTTGAATTAATTTAATTTTTTTTTAATTTAATTCAAGATATTAGTGTAATTTGAATTTGAATAGAATTAGTATTTATCTTTTTGCTTAAAAATCTATCTTATTTTTAAATTTGATTATATTTTTTTTAAATTTAAGGTCAGATATTTTAAGATATTTATAATATCTTTTAAGATATTTATAATATCTTTTAAGATATTTTAAAAATATCTTATCTTTTAAGATTTTTTAATTAAATCTTTTTAGATATTTTGACCATATTTAAATTTAAAATAAGATATTTATAATCATGTAATTTTAAATAGATATAAGATATTTTGCTAATTTTTTAAATTTTGTTATTTTATTTATTTAAATTACATTTAAAAATTTGAAAAAGATATTTATTTATCTTTTCTAATTTTTTATTTAATTTTTATTTATAAAATAACATTTAAAATTTAAAAGTAGTTAGCAAATTTTTGAAATGATATTTAGGTTGGTTGAAACCTAATTTTTCAAAAATTGTAGGTTTAATTTTAAATTTTTTTTTAATTTCGAATTTTTTTTTTAAATTTTTTTTAAAAATTTTCGAAATTTTTTATTTTTTTTTATTTAATTAATTATTTTCGAAATTAAATATTTATTTAAAATTAAATAAATCCTACATCCAACTATCCAGCTAACCCTGTTGCAGGAGTATGTGTTTTAGCTTGTGTGTAAGTTTTTAAAACCTATTATTACTTGATTGCAAATAGCCATGGTTACTTTTTGCCAGATCTAATGATCTGATGGCTCCCTTGGTCAAGATAATAATTTGTAACAGGTATATTTACAATCTTCTTTCATCTGTGTATGACCTAGCAACATGATAGGACCCATCCAAAGTGTGCCTGTGTGAGCCTATGTGTTTAATTTTATTATAGATGCATATAGGTTAATGTTGCTAAATAAAATGTCATAGTCATTGATAGATTTTATTTAGGCCCATTTAGTTTTGGGCTTATTCAATTAATAACAGTTGTTCTTATTAAGGTTAAATTCCTCTCTTTTGGGCCTTGTGTGAGAGTTGGGAGCCATAGAAGTGGGTACGACATACTGAACCCAGCACCCCCTCACACAAACCACCCCAATTGTGAAGGCCCATTTGCCTGATTTGAACAACTGTACTAGGTTAATTACACTAGTTTAACCTAATAAAATTGATTAGCAACATAATTAATTTCATTTATTTTGAAATTAATTTAAGAAAATTATAGTTCAAAGAATTCTTTATTCTAAGCTAAACTATATGTATTTTCTTGTATTTAATTAAATATAGAATTATAACCATCTAGATTCTTTCTGGAACTTAATTTAAATTTTTCATTAAATATTCCTATTTAAGTTGATATTTAGTTATCTTCAACTTACCAACTTAAATCTGAATATCTTTTGAATTTCAAATTTCAAAATTAAGTTGAGGAATTTTAGGCATTGGTTATTAAGATTCTTTAGATATTTTTTTTGAGTTAATATCTTTTCGAATATTAACTTAAAATGGAATATTTTCAAATTAAGTGGTTACAACTTAATTTTTGATATTTAATTAAATTTAAATTTGAAAAATATTTAAGTTCTAGATTTTTCTAATACAACTTAAATTAGATATTTTTTCAAATTTTGTGGAAAAGATACTTAGTCAAATAAGATATTTTCTAGATAGTTATTTCTAGACTACTTATTATTTCTAATATTAAATAGGAAAATATTATAAATTGTGAAATTAATTATTTATTAATTAATTTTGGTACAATTTATTTTAAATATATTTTTTCCTAGTATTAAACTAGAGATTAATAATTAAGCCTTCTCTACACTTAATTATTTATTTCTTGAATTTAATACATTTAATTAATTTGAAAATTAAATATCTAAGTTGATTTTTATCATCATACTTAAATATTTCTTTTTCATGACATTTAATTAAATAGAAAATTATTTTTAGTTGAAATTTATCTTTTTCAACTAAATTTAAATAATTTTCAAAATATATTTTTTCTTTATTTTATTAATCAATTTTCGAAATTGTATTTCTTAAATGCTAGAATTTCGAATTTTATCTTGAAAAATAGATTAAGTTGTAAATTAATTATTTTAATTAATTCTTGGATCAACTTAAATCAATAATTTTTTCATTTATTGATTAATTTAAAATAAATTGAATTAAAGTATATTATTAGAAATAGAATTAATTAGTCAAAGGAAAATCTAGATAGGTGATATTTTTGCTTGAAGTATTTTTCTAGTGTATTTAATTAAATAGAAAATTAATATTTAAGTTGATTTTCATCATCATACTTAAATATTTGTAATTTTTCTTATATATTTAATTAAATAGGAAAATTATATTTTTTGTTGTAAATTAATTTTATTAATTAATTTTGGGCCAACATTAAATTAGAATAATTTTTCCAGGATTTATTTTTTATTTTAATATGCATTTTTCGAAAATTGTATTCTTATATACTTTAATTTTTCGAAATGCAATATATATTTATAGAAAATTAAATTTGAGTTGTAAATTAATTTAAATTAATTTTGTAACAACTTAAATATTTTTTCTAAATATTTATTGGAAATTATTACTAAGATGGAAATAATTCATGTTATTTTCATATCCATCTAAGTAAAATTTATAAATATTAAATTAAAATTTATATTTAGAATTTTTCATTCTAAATTGGAAATTTTAAATAAATAAATATATATTTAAAATAAATAGAATAAATAAAGAGAATAAAAGAAAATACAACTCTTTTTAAATAATGAGCTTTATTATCAAGAGACATTCGATCTCCATTGTGGGTTTTACACCGCGTTTGTTTTAGTGAGTAATCCTCCCTAATGGAGGAACGTTCATTAGCAATTTCGCACCGTTTAACCTCGCATGATAAGTAGTTTGTAAGTGTTTTGTATGGTATGGATCACCCTAATGGTGGCGACCATACTTGACTTGCAAATTATGAAACAATGGTGGAAGCTCATAAGATAGAATTGCCTTGACTCTCGCCTAAACGGGACAACGCCTGAATTCCAATCTTGATCGAATAAAAGGTTGCTAGAATGTTTAACATTTTAGACGAGCTGACAACTCTATTCAATGAATGGTAGCTTTGACTCTCGCCTAAACGGGACACCGATATCGGTTGTTGAAAACCTTGGAAATTATTTAGGATTGTAAGTTTTAGTATTTTCACTTGTCATTCCTACTTACTATATGTTTATAATTTCTGAATTGTGTATGAATTTATATTGAACCATGTTATTTTCTGTTATTAAGTTGTAGTTTAATTTCGAATCTTCATTGTTGGTCTAACTTGGCTTGTTTATCTAATGAGATAAATCCCTAGTGGATTTTCACCATTAGACATACATAATAGTGTTAGATCTCGAAAGATAAATATTGTATATGCGACATCTAGCTGTTCATCAATTGATGACACCTTAGACTAGTATTTTTACGATATAAAACAAGAAGATTATATAAATAAGATTACTTTGACTTTCGCTAATCGAAGCATCGTTGGATTCTTATTTTAAACGAAATTATCCTAATTCCTCTTAGCTTATTCATTTCGAATTAGCTTTCAAAACATATCATTGGATGAATGGTCTATAAATCATTTCATGTCATTTTATATGACGCATATGATTATAATCCCGAAATTCTATTCCCAATTGATATAAATCCTCAATCTTAGAAATTTCCTACTTGTATGGGCAAATCTGACTTAGAGTTTGTATTAGTAGTGGTGGTCCAAGAAAGAATTACTCATTAAATTTGGTTGAATTTAAGTCTTTGACTTTAATTTTAGATTCCAAATAGAAATTTTCTTAAATTTCTAATTCCAGAATACAATACAGTTACACTTTCTCAAGTGTTTAATATCCATCTTTGATTAATGGATTAAAACTGTATGGAATGTGAGTTAGGTATTCTGTGACCAGGATCCACTTGAAGTATTCTAAGAACTCTTTGATGTAACTAAACCTATGTCATCATAGACACTACCACATTTTCTTAATCTATGGCATTTGTATCTTGTTCATAGTGGATTTGACAAGATCAATCTCTGCAAAGAGTTAATATGCCTATATCCACTAAAAGTAATTCATCTCATTCGAAGATGGATGTACATTCAGGGATGGATATGAGTTTTTCGTTGCATTCTTAAAACGATAACTCTAGATTATACCTTACGCAAAGAAATTTGAAATGTTTAAATATTTCATTAATTTCTAGCAATGGTTAAAACCATTAAGGTAAGTGGTTAAAGATCTTGCGAACTGATAGGGGTGGAGAAATAGTTAGTAGATATGCAGTTCAAAGATCATTAAATTGATTTTTGAATTATATCCAAACTTACCTCCCCAGAAAATTCGAGTTGCATGTTGATGATTAGTTACTAGTCGTTGCCTAAATCCTTCTATGGTAATACAATTTCAGAATGATGTAATGGTTGTATACTTAATGTAAATCATTACTAGATTCATGGATGACCTAATCAAAATCTTAAGAAAAGCTAGAACTGTTAACCATGTTTTCTTAGCTATTCTAAGTGATTAGGGGTGGACCATCCCATTGTCAATAGATAAGAAAGTGTTTGTTCAAACAAATACTACTTTTCTAAGAAAATGACTAAGTCCGAAAAACAAGTAGCAAATAAAGGAGATACTTAATTCTTGATTCCAAAAGTGTTCTATCATCTTATATGACATATGATGATCCCACTGCCTCTGTTGTCTTGTCACAACCGAAGAGATCAATACCATTTAGTTTTCTTAGACATAATTCACGGTACCTTGTCGTAGTGGGAGAGTTTCTAGGAACTCACCTTCTTATGACTTGGGAGACACTAGTGATTAAAATCCATTGTGAGTTTAAACAAGTAATGGATTGTCAAGATAAGAAACTAAGAAGAAAGCCAATAGAACTATGGTTTAATCCATTCACATGGAGTAACCTAAAGTTTTCTATTACAAGGACATAAAAGGAAATTTTCGTTTATAAGTCCATTCAATGGACTTAACAAAACTTCCTGTTCCTAGTATTATAGGTTTGAGTTTATCTAAACCTATGGCTTGTGGTATACACAGTAATTACTTACTCTAATGCAAGCAACTTACTTTAGTAAGATGTCTTTGAAGCATTTTCTTTCTAATGGCAATCTATAGAAGCTTCACAACTTCTTAGGCATAGATTTTATTTATCTAAGGAAAAGTCTCAACTATTCCAGAAAAGATAAAGCCATGGAAAAATTTCTTATATCAACAGTGAGAGGTCTTAGATATGCTTTTGTATGCCTTAGACCGGACACTGTTGTTGAGTGGGAGTAATGAGTAGGTATCGGATTAATCCAGAGAAGAACATTGGAAGACAATAAAGTAAATCTTAAGATAAAGAAGAGGAACTATATGTTAGTCTATAAGGGTGTGTTTAAAACTCTTAGACTACACCATATCGATTTCGAAATTTGCCTATGTGCTAGTAAATCTTTACGATAAGATGGTGGTTACTGCGGGGGTGGAATAGTGATTTTGGAGAAGTGTAAAAACCTATCCGAAGTCTCTAGGTCTACCGTAAAGGGACCGAATGTTAAAGTCTGCAGGAAAGTTACTTATTCGGTCTAAGGAAAGTTCTATACATCTTTGGCACCATTCCAAATTGCCTTAAACTACTAGTGTTAATTTCTTTGATTAACCAAAAGTAGTTGCCAAAGGTATAGAATCCAGTATCCCAAGAGAGTAAACATATAGAGAGGAATTTCACATTATCAATGATTTTGTGATTAAAGGAAGAGTAATGGTGGAGAAAAGGTTGTGGTTAATTCAACCTTTCAGATCCTATTACGAGGAGTTTACTACTACTACACTTGATTTGTATATCAAGGTGTTGAGATTATTTGAAACGCACTTTTTGTTTTATATTAGTGCAAGTGGGAGTTTGTTGGGTTTTATGCCCTAAATAAAACTCATTTCAATATAATCAGATTTACTTATTAATATAGATCAGAAATAACATTTAATGTTGCATGGTTCACATGATTTATTTCATGATTATATGTACATAATGTATGAATTCATCTGAAACCCTTTTCACATACTTGATCCTGTTTATTGTGTCGTCAACACATTGGAAAGTAAACATGACTATGTGAATAAAGTTTCCTAGATTTATCAGACACAGGGTTTTGCTGATATGATAATCTACAACAAGAGTTTACTTGTATTTGGAGAAATACTATGTTCTTTCCAGAACATTGGTTAAAGTAAAGCTCAGGTTGGATGCATGGAGTATGCATCGGAAGGGACCGATATTGAACTTTGACTTAGATTTATTAAACCTACCGTAATATCTATTCAAGTCAATATCGCCTAGTTGATCCTAGATCAAATGATCTTAATCCTGATATGATTAGGCTCAATCTCGAGAGGCTATTCGTGTTCTTTGATTTGTTAGTTAAGCCTACTTTTAGGTCAGGGTGATACGTACATTTTGGGAACACGGTAGTGCAATTGAGTGGGAGCGCTAGCATAAACATGGAATCTATAGCTTCTATCTGGCGAATAGTAAGCAAAGGATGATCTCCTTCGAGCTTGACCAAACGAACATAAATGGTGGAGTACTCATTTCACATTAGCTGAAATATCATTTATACGGGGTCAAGTGTTTTAAGGAATAAATACATTGTAGGGTGTAACGGTAATTTAATCCCTTTACAGTGTAGATCATTCATATAGAGGATCATTGATCACATTAGGATTATAACAATGGATAACTAATGATGTGTCTATATGGTGGAACATATAGAGCATTCTATATACTGAGAGTGCAATTCTAAGTTCTATGCGTGGATTCAACGAAGAATTAATAAGTTAGTGAATTTTAGTGCTAAATTCTTGATCTACTTATTGGAAGCTCGGTTATATAGACCCATGGTCCCCCCACTAGTTGAGATAATATTGCTTGTAAGACTCATGTAATTGGTTTTGATTAATCAATTATAATTCACAAGTTAGACTATGTCTATTTGTGAAATTTTCACTAAGTAAGGGCGAAATTGTAAAGAAAGAGTTTATAGGGGCATATTTGTTAATTATGATACTTTGTATGGTTCAATTAATAAATATGATAAATGACAATATTATTTAATAATTATTTATAGTTATTAAATAGTTAGAATTGGCATTTAAATGATTGAATTAGGAAATTGGCATTTTTGAGAAAATCAGATACAAAAGTGGTAAAATTGCAAAATTGCAAAAATCAAGGCCCAGTCCACCTATCATAGGGCCGGCCACTTGTGTTATCTTTTTTAAATGATTTTTTCATTATTTTAATGCCATATAATTCAAATCAAACCCTAGTGGAATGCTATAAATAGATAGTGAAGGCTTCAGGAAAATTACACACTTTCCTTCGAATCGAAAAACCTGAGCCTCCACTCTCTTCTCTAGCCGCCACTCTCTCTCTCTTTTCTTCCTCAATATTTCGAACCTCTCTTAGTGATTAGAGTAGTGCCCACACACATCAAGTGATACCTCAATCATAGTGAGGAAGATCGTGAAGAAAGATCATCAGCAAAGGAGTTTCAGCATCAAAGATTCAGAGAAAGAGATCCAGGTTCAGATATTGATAATGCTCTGCTACAGAAAGGAATCAAGGGCTAGATATCTGAACGGAAGGAGTCATTATATTCCGCTGCACCCAATGTAAGGTTTCTTAAACTTTATATGTGTTTAATTTATCGTTTTAGAAAGTTCATATTTAGGGTGTTAATAAACATACTTGTGAGTAGATCTAAGATCCTGGTAAATAAATTCCCAACATTGTTTTGGGTTAAAATTTGTTGAAATGGCCCCCTAATTGAAAATATTCTTCTTTTCAGGGGAAATTTTTACAAGTTTTTTCCTTACTCTTACACTCGTTAGTTATCTGTTAAAATCTCAACCTACACATCTCCAAAGATCATGAAATTTCACGGGGCCTAGCCAAGACCGTTGTGCATCACTTTTCTCTTGGACACGTTGAGAGAAAAATTAGTTTTCTTGCACTAACGATCGTTTTAATCGAAATAGTGAAAATCTCACATTTCTGATAGTTGTACCCCTTTGTGAAATGTGGCCCGGACCAATCTCGGAATATTTTTTGCCACTAGTCACAATCAATTTGTACTACTAAGAAATGAATATGAAGAATGGTTTTGGGTTAAAATTTGTTGAAATGGCCCCCTAATTGAAAATATTCTTCTTTTCAGGGGAAATTTTTACAAGTTTTTTCCTTACTCTTACACTCGTTAGTTATCTGTTAAAATCTCAACCTACACATCTCCAAAGATCATGAAATTTCACGGGGGCCTAGCCAAGACCGTTGTGCATCACTTTTCTCTTGGACACGTTGAGAGAAAAATTAGTTTTCTTGCACTAACGATCGTTTTAATCGAAATAGTGAAAATCTCACATTTCTGATAGTTGTACCCCTTTGTGAAATGTGGCCCGGACCAATCTCGGAATATTTTTTGCCACTAATCACAATCAATTTGTACTACTAAGAAATGAATATGAAGAATGGTTTTGGGTTAAAATTTGTTGAAATGGCCCCCTAATTGAAAATATTCTTCTTTTACGGGAAATTTTAACAAGTTTTTTCCTTACTCTTACACTCGTTAGTTATCTGTTAAAATCTCAACCTACACATCTCCAAAGATCATGAAATTTCACGGGGGCCTAGCCAAGACCGTTGTGCATCACTTTTCTCTTGGACACGTTGAGAGAAAAATTAGTTTTCTTGCACTAACGATCGTTTTAATCGAAATAGTGAAAATCTCACATTTCTGATAGTGGTACCCCTTTGTGAAATGTGGCCCGGACCAATCTCGGAATTTTTTTTGCCACTAGTCACAATCAATTTGTACTACTAAGAAATGAATATGAAGAATGGTTTTGGGTTAAAATTTGTTGAAATGGCCCCCTAATTGAAAATATTCTTCTTTTCAGGGGAAATTTTTACAAGTTTTTTCCTTACTCTTACACTCGTTAGTTATCTGTTAAAATCTCAACCTACACATCTCCAAAGATCATGAAATTTCACGGGGGCCTAGCCAAGACCGTTGTGCATCACTTTTCTCTTGGACACGTTGAGAGAAAAATTAGTTTTCTTGCACTAACGATCGTTTTAATCGAAATAGTGAAAATCTCACATTTCTGATAGTGGTACCCCTTTGTGAAATGTGGCCGGACCAATCTCGGAATATTTTTTGCCACTAGTCACAATCAATTTGTACTACTAAGAAATGAATATGAAGAATGGTTTTGGGTTAAAATTTGTTGAAATGGCCCCCTAATTGAAAATATTCTTCTTTTCAGGGGAAATTTTTACAAGTTTTTTCCTTACTCTTACACTCGTTAGTTAACTGTTAAAATCTCAACCTACACATCTCCAAAGATCATGAAATTTCACGGGGGCCTAGCCAAGACCGTTGTGCATCACTTTTCTCTTGGACACGTTGAGAGAAAAATTAGTTTTCTTGCACTAACGATCGTTTTAATCGAAATAGTGAAAATCTCACATTCTGATAGTGGTACCCCTTTGTGAAATGTGGCCGGGACCAATCTCGGAATATTTTTTGCCACTAGTCACAATCAATTTGTACTACTAAGAAATGAATATGAAGAATGGTTTTGGGTTAAAATTTGTTGAAATGGCCCCCTAATTGAAAATATTCTTCTTTTCAGGGTAAATTTTTACAAGTTTTTTCCTTACTCTTACACTCGTTAGTTATCTGTTAAAATCTCAACCTACACATCTCCAAAGATCATGAAATTTCACGGGGGCCTAGCCAAGACCGTTGTGCATCACTTTTCTCTTGGACACGTTGAGAGAAAAATTAGTTTTCTTGCACTAACGATCGTTTTAATCGAAATAGTGAAAATCTCACATTCTGATAGTGGTACCCCTTTGTGAAATGTGGCCGGGACCAATCTCGGAATATTTTTTGCCACTAGTCACAATCAATTTGTACTACTAAGAAATGAATATGAAGAATGGTTTTGGGTTAAAATTTGTTGAAATGGCCCCCTAATTGAAAATATTCTTCTTTTCGGGGAAATTTTAACAAGTTTTTTCCTTACTCTTACACTCGTTAGTTAACTGTTAAAATCTCAACCTACACATCTCCAAAGATCATGAAATTTCACGGGGGCCTAGCCAAGACCGTTGTGCATCACTTTTCTCTTGGACACGTTGAGAGAAAAATTAGTTTTCTTGCACTAACGATCGTTTTAATCGAAATAGTGAAAATCTCACATTTCTGATAGTGGTACCCCTTTGTGAAATGTGGCCGGACCAATCTCGGAATATTTTTTGCCACTAGTCACAATCAATTTGTACTACTAAGAAATGAATATGAAGAATGGTTTTGGGTTAAAATTTGTTGAAATGGCCCCCTAATTGAAAATATTCTTCTTTTAAGGGAAATTTTAACAAGTTTTTTCCTTACTCTTACACTCGTTAGTTATCCGTTAAAATCTCAACCTACACATCTCCAAAGATCATGAAATTTCACGGGGGCCTAGCCAAGACCGTTGTGCATCACTTTTCTCTTGGACACGTTGAGAGAAAAATTAGTTTTCTTGCACTAACGATCGTTTTAATCGAAATAGTGAAAATCTCACATTTCTGATAGTGGTACCCCTTTGTGAAATGTGGCCCGGACCAATCTCGGAATTTTTTTTGCCACTAGTCACAATCAATTTGTACTACTAAGAAATGAATATGAAGAATGGTTTTGGGTTAAAATTTGTTGAAATGGCCCCCTAATTGAAAATATTCTTCTTTCAGGGGAAATTTTAACAAGTTTTTTCCTTACTCTTACACTCGTTAGTTATCTGTTAAAATCTCAACCTACACATCTCCAAAGATCATGAAATTTCACGGGGGCCTAGCCAAGACCGTTGTGCATCACTTTTCTCTTGGACACGTTGAGAGAAAAATTAGTTTTCTTGCACTAACGATCGTTTTAATCGAAATAGTGAAAATCTCACATTTCTGATAGTGGTACCCCTTTGTGAAATGTGGCCCGGACCAATCTCGGAATATTTTTTGCCACTAGTCACAATCAATTTGTACTACTAAGAAATGAATATGAAGAATGGTTTTGGGTTAAAATTTGTTGAAATGGCCCCCTAATTGAAAATATTCTTCTTTTCAGGGGAAATTTTTACAAGTTTTTTCCTTACTCTTACACTCGTTAGTTATCTGTTAAAATCTCAACCTACACATCTCCAAAGATCATGAAATTTCACGGGGGCCTAGCCAAGACCGTTGTGCATCACTTTTCTCTTGGACACGTTGAGAGAAAAATTAGTTTTCTTGCACTAACGATCGTTTTAATCGAAATAGTGAAAATCTCACATTCTGATAGTGGTACCCCTTTGTGAAATGTGGCCGGGACCAATCTCGGAATATTTTTTGCCACTAGTCACAATCAATTTGTACTACTAAGAAATGAATATGAAGAATGGTTTTGGGTTAAAATTTGTTGAAATGGCCCCCTAATTGAAAATATTCTTCTTTTCATGGGAAATTTTAACAAGTTTTTTCCTTACTCTTACACTCGTTAGTTATCTGTTAAAATCTCAACCTACACATCTCCAAAGATCATGAAATTTCACGGGGGCCTAGCCAAGACCGTTGTGCATCACTTTTCTCTTGGACACGTTGAGAGAAAAATTAGTTTTCTTGCACTAACGATCGTTTTAATCGAAATAGTGAAAATCTCACATTTCTGATAGTGGTACCCCTTTGTGAAATGTGGCCCGGACCAATCTCGGAATATTTTTTGCCACTAGTCACAATCAATTTGTACTACTAAGAAATGAATATGAAGAATGGTTTTGGGTTAAAATTTGTTGAAATGGCCCCCTAATTGAAAATATTCTTCTTTTCATGGGAAATTTTTACAAGTTTTTTCCTTACTCTTACACTCGTTAGTTATCTGTTAAAATCTCAACCTACACATCTCCAAAGATCATGAAATTTCACGGGGGCCTAGCCAAGACCGTTGTGCATCACTTTTCTCTTGGACACGTTGAGAGAAAAATTAGTTTTCTTGCACTAACGATCGTTTTAATCGAAATAGTGAAAATCTCACATTTCTGATAGTGGTACCCCTTTGTGAAATGTGGCCGGACCAATCTCGGAATATTTTTTGCCACTAGTCACAATCAATTTGTACTACTAAGAAATGAATATGAAGAATGGTTTTGGGTTAAAATTTGTTGAAATGGCCCCCTAATTGAAAATATTCTTCTTTTAGGGGAAATTTTAACAAGTTTTTTCCTTACTCTTACACTCGTTAGTTATCTGTTAAAATCTCAACCTACACATCTCCAAAGATCATGAAATTTCACGGGGGCCTAGCCAAGACCGTTGTGCATCACTTTTCTCTTGGACACGTTGAGAGAAAAATTAGTTTTCTTGCACTAACGATCGTTTTAATCGAAATAGTGAAAATCTCACATTTCTGATAGTGGTACCCCTTTGTGAAATGTGGCCCGGACCAATCTCGGAATTTTTTTTGCCACTAGTCACAATCAATTTGTACTACTAAGAAATGAATATGAAGAATGGTTTTGGGTTAAAATTTGTTGAAATGGCCCCCTAATTGAAAATATTCTTCTTTTCAGGGGAAATTTTTACAAGTTTTTTCCTTACTCTTACACTCGTTAGTTATCTGTTAAAATCTCAACCTACACATCTCCAAAGATCATGAAATTTCACGGGGGCCTAGCCAAGACCGTTGTGCATCACTTTTCTCTTGGACACGTTGAGAGAAAAATTAGTTTTCTTGCACTAACGATCGTTTTAATCGAAATAGTGAAAATCTCACATTTCTGATAGTGGTACCCCTTTGTGAAATGTGGCCCGGACCAATCTCGGAATATTTTTTGCCACTAGTCACAATCAATTTGTACTACTAAGAAATGAATATGAAGAATGGTTTTGGGTTAAAATTTGTTGAAATGGCCCCCTAATTGAAAATATTCTTCTTTTCAGGGGAAATTTTTACAAGTTTTTTCCTTACTCTTACACTCGTTAGTTATCTGTTAAAATCTCAACCTACACATCTCCAAAGATCATGAAATTTCACGGGGGCCTAGCCAAGACCGTTGTGCATCACTTTTCTCTTGGACACGTTGAGAGAAAAATTAGTTTTCTTGCACTAACGATCGTTTTAATCGAAATAGTGAAAATCTCACATTTCTGATAGTGGTACCCCTTTGTGAAATGTGGCCGGACCAATCTCGGAATATTTTTTGCCACTAGTCACAATCAATTTGTACTACTAAGAAATGAATATGAAGAATGGTTTTGGGTTAAAATTTGTTGAAATGGCCCCCTAATTGAAAATATTCTTCTTTTCAGGGGAAATTTTTACAAGTTTTTTCCTTACTCTTACACTCGTTAGTTATCTGTTAAAATCTCAACCTACACATCTCCAAAGATCATGAAATTTCACGGGGGCCTAGCCAAGACCGTTGTGCATCACTTTTCTCTTGGACACGTTGAGAGAAAAATTAGTTTTCTTGCACTAACGATCGTTTTAATCGAAATAGTGAAAATCTCACATTTCTGATAGTGGTACCCCTTTGTGAAATGTGGCCCGGACCAATCTCGGAATATTTTTTGCCACTAGTCACAATCAATTTGTACTACTAAGAAATGAATATGAAGAATGGTTTTGGGTTAAAATTTGTTGAAATGGCCCCCTAATTGAAAATATTCTTCTTTCAGGGGAAATTTTAACAAGTTTTTTCCTTACTCTTACACTCGTTAGTTATCTGTTAAAATCTCAACCTACACATCTCCAAAGATCATGAAATTTCACGGGGGCCTAGCCAAGACCGTTGTGCATCACTTTTCTCTTGGACACGTTGAGAGAAAAATTAGTTTTCTTGCACTAACGATCGTTTTAATCGAAATAGTGAAAATCTCACATTTCTGATAGTGGTACCCCTTTGTGAAATGTGGCCGGACCAATCTCGGAATATTTTTTGCCACTAGTCACAATCAATTTGTACTACTAAGAAATGAATATGAAGAATGGTTTTGGGTTAAAATTTGTTGAAATGGCCCCCTAATTGAAAATATTCTTCTTTCAGGGGAAATTTTAACAAGTTTTTTCCTTACTCTTACACTCGTTAGTTATCTGTTAAAATCTCAACCTACACATCTCCAAAGATCATGAAATTTCACGGGGGCCTAGCCAAGACCGTTGTGCATCACTTTTCTCTTGGACACGTTGAGAGAAAAATTAGTTTTCTTGCACTAACGATCGTTTTAATCGAAATAGTGAAAATCTCACATTTCTGATAGTGGTACCCCTTTGTGAAATGTGGCCCGGACCAATCTCGGAATTTTTTTTGCCACTAGTCACAATCAATTTGTACTACTAAGAAATGAATATGAAGAATGGTTTTGGGTTAAAATTTGTTGAAATGGCCCCCTAATTGAAAATATTCTTCTTTTCAGGGGAAATTTTTACAAGTTTTTTCCTTACTCTTACACTCGTTAGTTATCTGTTAAAATCTCAACCTACACATCTCCAAAGATCATGAAATTTCACGGGGGCCTAGCCAAGACCGTTGTGCATCACTTTTCTCTTGGACACGTTGAGAGAAAAATTAGTTTTCTTGCACTAACGATCGTTTTAATCGAAATAGTGAAAATCTCACATTTCAGATAGTGGTACCCCTTTGTGAAATGTGGCCGGACCAATCTCGGAATATTTTTTGCCACTAGTCACAATCAATTTGTACTACTAAGAAATGAATATGAAGAATGGTTTTGGGTTAAAATTTGTTGAAATGGCCCCCTAATTGAAAATATTCTTCTTTTAGGGGAAATTTTAACAAGTTTTTTCCTTACTCTTACACTCGTTAGTTATCTGTTAAAATCTCAACCTACACATCTCCAAAGATCATGAAATTTCACGGGGGCCTAGCCAAGACCGTTGTGCATCACTTTTCTCTTGGACACGTTGAGAGAAAAATTAGTTTTCTTGCACTAACGATCGTTTTAATCGAAATAGTGAAAATCTCACATTTCTGATAGTGGTACCCCTTTGTGAAATGTGGCCCGGACCAATCTCGGAATATTTTTTGCCACTAGTCACAATCAATTTGTACTACTAAGAAATGAATATGAAGAATGGTTTTGGGTTAAAATTTGTTGAAATGGCCCCCTAATTGAAAATATTCTTCTTTTAAGGGAAATTTTAACAAGTTTTTTCCTTACTCTTACACTCGTTAGTTATCTGTTAAAATCTCAACCTACACATCTCCAAAGATCATGAAATTTCACGGGGGCCTAGCCAAGACCGTTGTGCATCACTTTTCTCTTGGACACGTTGAGAGAAAAATTAGTTTTCTTGCACTAACGATCGTTTTAATCGAAATAGTGAAAATCTCACATTTCGATAGTGGTACCCCTTTGTGAAATGTGGCCGGACCAATCTCGGAATATTTTTTGCCACTAGTCACAATCAATTTGTACTACTAAGAAATGAATATGAAGAATGGTTTTGGGTTAAAATTTGTTGAAATGGCCCCCTAATTGAAAATATTCTTCTTTTCAGGGGAAATTTTTACAAGTTTTTTCCTTACTCTTACACTCGTTAGTTATCTGTTAAAATCTCAACCTACACATCTCCAAAGATCATGAAATTTCACGGGGGCCTAGCCAAGACCGTTGTGCATCACTTTTCTCTTGGACACGTTGAGAGAAAAATTAGTTTTCTTGCACTAACGATCGTTTTAATCGAAATAGTGAAAATCTCACATTTCTGATAGTGGTACCCCTTTGTGAAATGTGGCCGGACCAATCTCGGAATATTTTTTGCCACTAGTCACAATCAATTTGTACTACTAAGAAATGAATATGAAGAATGGTTTTGGGTTAAAATTTGTTGAAATGGCCCCCTAATTGAAAATATTCTTCTTTCAGGGGAAATTTTAACAAGTTTTTTCCTTACTCTTACACTCGTTAGTTATCTGTTAAAATCTCAACCTACACATCTCCAAAGATCATGAAATTTCACGGGGGCCTAGCCAAGACCGTTGTGCATCACTTTTCTCTTGGACACGTTGAGAGAAAAATTAGTTTTCTTGCACTAACGATCGTTTTAATCGAAATAGTGAAAATCTCACATTTCTGATAGTGGTACCCCTTTGTGAAATGTGGCCGGACCAATCTCGGAATATTTTTTGCCACTAGTCACAATCAATTTGTACTACTAAGAAATGAATATGAAGAATGGTTTTGGGTTAAAATTTGTTGAAATGGCCCCCTAATTGAAAATATTCTTCTTTCAGGGGAAATTTTTACAAGTTTTTTCCTTACTCTTACACTCGTTAGTTATCTGTTAAAATCTCAACCTACACATCTCCAAAGATCATGAAATTTCACGGGGGCCTAGCCAAGACCGTTGTGCATCACTTTTCTCTTGGACACGTTGAGAGAAAAATTAGTTTTCTTGCACTAACGATCGTTTTAATCGAAATAGTGAAAATCTCACATTTCTGATAGTGGTACCCCTTTGTGAAATGTGGCCCGGACCAATCTCGGAATATTTTTTGCCACTAGTCACAATCAATTTGTACTACTAAGAAATGAATATGAAGAATGGTTTTGGGTTAAAATTTGTTGAAATGGCCCCCTAATTGAAAATATTCTTCTTTTCAGGGGAAATTTTTACAAGTTTTTTCCTTACTCTTACACTCGTTAGTTATCTGTTAAAATCTCAACCTACACATCTCCAAAGATCATGAAATTTCACGGGGGCCTAGCCAAGACCGTTGTGCATCACTTTTCTCTTGGACACGTTGAGAGAAAAATTAGTTTTCTTGCACTAACGATCGTTTTAATCGAAATAGTGAAAATCTCACATTTCTGATAGTGGTACCCCTTTGTGAAATGTGGCCGGACCAATCTCGGAATTTTTTTTGCCACTAGTCACAATCAATTTGTACTACTAAGAAATGAATATGAAGAATGGTTTTGGGTTAAAATTTGTTGAAATGGCCCCCTAATTGAAAATATTCTTCTTTTCAGGGGAAATTTTTACAAGTTTTTTCCTTACTCTTACACTCGTTAGTTATCTGTTAAAATCTCAACCTACACATCTCCAAAGATCATGAAATTTCACGGGGGCCTAGCCAAGACCGTTGTGCATCACTTTTCTCTTGGACACGTTGAGAGAAAAATTAGTTTTCTTGCACTAACGATCGTTTTAATCGAAATAGTGAAAATCTCACATTTCTGATAGTGGTACCCCTTTGTGAAATGTGGCCCGGACCAATCTCGGAATATTTTTTGCCACTAGTCACAATCAATTTGTACTACTAAGAAATGAATATGAAGAATGGTTTTGGGTTAAAATTTGTTGAAATGGCCCCCTAATTGAAAATATTCTTCTTTAAGGGGAAATTTTAACAAGTTTTTTCCTTACTCTTACACTCGTTAGTTACCTGTTAAAATCTCAACCTACACATCTCCAAAGATCATGAAATTTCACGGGGGCCTAGCCAAGACCGTTGTGCATCACTTTTCTCTTGGACACGTTGAGAGAAAAATTAGTTTTCTTGCACTAACGATCGTTTTAATCGAAATAGTGAAAATCTCACATTTCTGATAGTGGTACCCCTTTGTGAAATGTGGCCCGGACCAATCTCGGAATATTTTTTGCCACTAGTCACAATCAATTTGTACTACTAAGAAATGAATATGAAGAATGGTTTTGGGTTAAAATTTGTTGAAATGGCCCCCTAATTGAAAATATTCTTCTTTTCAGGGAAATTTTAACAAGTTTTTTCCTTACTCTTACACTCGTTAGTTATCTGTTAAAATCTCAACCTACACATCTCCAAAGATCATGAAATTTCACGGGGGCCTAGCCAAGACCGTTGTGCATCACTTTTCTCTTGGACACGTTGAGAGAAAAATTAGTTTTCTTGCACTAACGATCGTTTTAATCGAAATAGTGAAAATCTCACATTTCTGATAGTGGTACCCCTTTGTGAAATGTGGCCCGGACCAATCTCGGAATATTTTTTGCCACTAGTCACAATCAATTTGTACTACTAAGAAATGAATATGAAGAATGGTTTTGGGTTAAAATTTGTTGAAATGGCCCCCTAATTGAAAATATTCTTCTTTTCAGGGGAAATTTTTACAAGTTTTTTCCTTACTCTTACACTCGTTAGTTATCTGTTAAAATCTCAACCTACACATCTCCAAAGATCATGAAATTTCACGGGGGCCTAGCCAAGACCGTTGTGCATCACTTTTCTCTTGGACACGTTGAGAGAAAAATTAGTTTTCTTGCACTAACGATCGTTTTAATCGAAATAGTGAAAATCTCACATTTCTGATAGTGGTACCCCTTTGTGAAATGTGGCCCGGACCAATCTCGGAATATTTTTTGCCACTAGTCACAATCAATTTGTACTACTAAGAAATGAATATGAAGAATGGTTTTGGGTTAAAATTTGTTGAAATGGCCCCCTAATTGAAAATATTCTTCTTTCAGGGGAAATTTTAACAAGTTTTTTCCTTACTCTTACACTCGTTAGTTATCTGTTAAAATCTCAACCTACACATCTCCAAAGATCATGAAATTTCACGGGGGCCTAGCCAAGACCGTTGTGCATCACTTTTCTCTTGGACACGTTGAGAGAAAAATTAGTTTTCTTGCACTAACGATCGTTTTAATCGAAATAGTGAAAATCTCACATTTCGATAGTGGTACCCCTTTGTGAAATGTGGCCGGACCAATCTCGGAATATTTTTTGCCACTAGTCACAATCAATTTGTACTACTAAGAAATGAATATGAAGAATGGTTTTGGGTTAAAATTTGTTGAAATGGCCCCCTAATTGAAAATATTCTTCTTTTAGGGGAAATTTTAACAAGTTTTTTCCTTACTCTTACACTCGTTAGTTATCTGTTAAAATCTCAACCTACACATCTCCAAAGATCATGAAATTTCACGGGGGCCTAGCCAAGACCGTTGTGCATCACTTTTCTCTTGGACACGTTGAGAGAAAAATTAGTTTTCTTGCACTAACGATCGTTTTAATCGAAATAGTGAAAATCTCACATTTCGATAGTGGTACCCCTTTGTGAAATGTGGCCGGACCAATCTCGGAATATTTTTTGCCACTAGTCACAATCAATTTGTACTACTAAGAAATGAATATGAAGAATGGTTTTGGGTTAAAATTTGTTGAAATGGCCCCCTAATTGAAAATATTCTTCTTTTCAGGGGAAATTTTTACAAGTTTTTTCCTTACTCTTACACTCGTTAGTTATCTGTTAAAATCTCAACCTACACATCTCCAAAGATCATGAAATTTCACGGGGGCCTAGCCAAGACCGTTGTGCATCACTTTTCTCTTGGACACGTTGAGAGAAAAATTAGTTTTCTTGCACTAACGATCGTTTTAATCGAAATAGTGAAAATCTCACATTTCTGATAGTGGTACCCCTTTGTGAAATGTGGCCGGACCAATCTCGGAATATTTTTTGCCACTAGTCACAATCAATTTGTACTACTAAGAAATGAATATGAAGAATGGTTTTGGGTTAAAATTTGTTGAAATGGCCCCCTAATTGAAAATATTCTTCTTTTAAGGGAAATTTTAACAAGTTTTTTCCTTACTCTTACACTCGTTAGTTATCTGTTAAAATCTCAACCTACACATCTCCAAAGATCATGAAATTTCACGGGGGCCTAGCCAAGACCGTTGTGCATCACTTTTCTCTTGGACACGTTGAGAGAAAAATTAGTTTTCTTGCACTAACGATCGTTTTAATCGAAATAGTGAAAATCTCACATTTCTGATAGTGGTACCCCTTTGTGAAATGTGGCCGGACCAATCTCGGAATATTTTTTGCCACTAGTCACAATCAATTTGTACTACTAAGAAATGAATATGAAGAATGGTTTTGGGTTAAAATTTGTTGAAATGGCCCCCTAATTGAAAATATTCTTCTTTCAGGGGAAATTTTAACAAGTTTTTTCCTTACTCTTACACTCGTTAGTTATCTGTTAAAATCTCAACCTACACATCTCCAAAGATCATGAAATTTCACGGGGGCCTAGCCAAGACCGTTGTGCATCACTTTTCTCTTGGACACGTTGAGAGAAAAATTAGTTTTCTTGCACTAACGATCGTTTTAATCGAAATAGTGAAAATCTCACATTTCTGATAGTGGTACCCCTTTGTGAAATGTGGCCCGGACCAATCTCGGAATATTTTTTGCCACTAGTCACAATCAATTTGTACTACTAAGAAATGAATATGAAGAATGGTTTTGGGTTAAAATTTGTTGAAATGGCCCCCTAATTGAAAATATTCTTCTTTTAGGGGAAATTTTAACAAGTTTTTTCCTTACTCTTACACTCGTTAGTTATCTGTTAAAATCTCAACCTACACATCTCCAAAGATCATGAAATTTCACGGGGGCCTAGCCAAGACCGTTGTGCATCACTTTTCTCTTGGACACGTTGAGAGAAAAATTAGTTTTCTTGCACTAACGATCGTTTTAATCGAAATAGTGAAAATCTCACATTTCTGATAGTGGTACCCCTTTGTGAAATGTGGCCCGGACCAATCTCGGAATATTTTTTGCCACTAGTCACAATCAATTTGTACTACTAAGAAATGAATATGAAGAATGGTTTTGGGTTAAAATTTGTTGAAATGGCCCCCTAATTGAAAATATTCTTCTTTTCAGGGGAAATTTTTACAAGTTTTTTCCTTACTCTTACACTCGTTAGTTATCTGTTAAAATCTCAACCTACACATCTCCAAAGATCATGAAATTTCACGGGGGCCTAGCCAAGACCGTTGTGCATCACTTTTCTCTTGGACACGTTGAGAGAAAAATTAGTTTTCTTGCACTAACGATCGTTTTAATCGAAATAGTGAAAATCTCACATTTCTGATAGTGGTACCCCTTTGTGAAATGTGGCCCGGACCAATCTCGGAATATTTTTTGCCACTAGTCACAATCAATTTGTACTACTAAGAAATGAATATGAAGAATGGTTTTGGGTTAAAATTTGTTGAAATGGCCCCCTAATTGAAAATATTCTTCTTTCAGGGGAAATTTTAACAAGTTTTTTCCTTACTCTTACACTCGTTAGTTATCTGTTAAAATCTCAACCTACACATCTCCAAAGATCATGAAATTTCACGGGGGCCTAGCCAAGACCGTTGTGCATCACTTTTCTCTTGGACACGTTGAGAGAAAAATTAGTTTTCTTGCACTAACGATCGTTTTAATCGAAATAGTGAAAATCTCACATTTCTGATAGTGGTACCCCTTTGTGAAATGTGGCCCGGACCAATCTCGGAATATTTTTTGCCACTAGTCACAATCAATTTGTACTACTAAGAAATGAATATGAAGAATGGTTTTGGGTTAAAATTTGTTGAAATGGCCCCCTAATTGAAAATATTCTTCTTTTAAGGGAAATTTTAACAAGTTTTTTCCTTACTCTTACACTCGTTAGTTATCTGTTAAAATCTCAACCTACACATCTCCAAAGATCATGAAATTTCACGGGGGCCTAGCCAAGACCGTTGTGCATCACTTTTCTCTTGGACACGTTGAGAGAAAAATTAGTTTTCTTGCACTAACGATCGTTTTAATCGAAATAGTGAAAATCTCACATTTCTGATAGTGGTACCCCTTTGTGAAATGTGGCCCGGACCAATCTCGGAATATTTTTTGCCACTAGTCACAATCAATTTGTACTACTAAGAAATGAATATGAAGAATGGTTTTGGGTTAAAATTTGTTGAAATGGCCCCCTAATTGAAAATATTCTTCTTTTCAGGGGAAATTTTTACAAGTTTTTTCCTTACTCTTACACTCGTTAGTTATCTGTTAAAATCTCAACCTACACATCTCCAAAGATCATGAAATTTCACGGGGGCCTAGCCAAGACCGTTGTGCATCACTTTTCTCTTGGACACGTTGAGAGAAAAATTAGTTTTCTTGCACTAACGATCGTTTTAATCGAAATAGTGAAAATCTCACATTCTGATAGTGGTACCCCTTTGTGAAATGTGGCCCGGACCAATCTCGGAATATTTTTTGCCACTAGTCACAATCAATTTGTACTACTAAGAAATGAATATGAAGAATGGTTTTGGGTTAAAATTTGTTGAAATGGCCCCCTAATTGAAAATATTCTTCTTTTCAGGGGAAATTTTTACAAGTTTTTTCCTTACTCTTACACTCGTTAGTTATCTGTTAAAATCTCAACCTACACATCTCCAAAGATCATGAAATTTCACGGGGGCCTAGCCAAGACCGTTGTGCATCACTTTTCTCTTGGACACGTTGAGAGAAAAATTAGTTTTCTTGCACTAACGATCGTTTTAATCGAAATAGTGAAAATCTCACATTTCTGATAGTGGTACCCCTTTGTGAAATGTGGCCCGGACCAATCTCGGAATATTTTTTGCCACTAGTCACAATCAATTTGTACTACTAAGAAATGAATATGAAGAATGGTTTTGGGTTAAAATTTGTTGAAATGGCCCCCTAATTGAAAATATTCTTCTTTCAGGGGAAATTTTAACAAGTTTTTTCCTTACTCTTACACTCGTTAGTTATCTGTTAAAATCTCAACCTACACATCTCCAAAGATCATGAAATTTCACGGGGGCCTAGCCAAGACCGTTGTGCATCACTTTTCTCTTGGACACGTTGAGAGAAAAATTAGTTTTCTTGCACTAACGATCGTTTTAATCGAAATAGTGAAAATCTCACATTTCTGATAGTGGTACCCCTTTGTGAAATGTGGCCCGGACCAATCTCGGAATATTTTTTGCCACTAGTCACAATCAATTTGTACTACTAAGAAATGAATATGAAGAATGGTTTTGGGTTAAAATTTGTTGAAATGGCCCCCTAATTGAAAATATTCTTCTTTTCAGGGGAAATTTTTACAAGTTTTTTCCTTACTCTTACACTCGTTAGTTATCTGTTAAAATCTCAACCTACACATCTCCAAAGATCATGAAATTTCACGGGGGCCTAGCCAAGACCGTTGTGCATCACTTTTCTCTTGGACACGTTGAGAGAAAAATTAGTTTTCTTGCACTAACGATCGTTTTAATCGAAATAGTGAAAATCTCACATTTCTGATAGTGGTACCCCTTTGTGAAATGTGGCCCGGACCAATCTCGGAATATTTTTTGCCACTAGTCACAATCAATTTGTACTACTAAGAAATGAATATGAAGAATGGTTTTGGGTTAAAATTTGTTGAAATGGCCCCCTAATTGAAAATATTCTTCTTTTAAGGGAAATTTTAACAAGTTTTTTCCTTACTCTTACACTCGTTAGTTATCTGTTAAAATCTCAACCTACACATCTCCAAAGATCATGAAATTTCACGGGGGCCTAGCCAAGACCGTTGTGCATCACTTTTCTCTTGGACACGTTGAGAGAAAAATTAGTTTTCTTGCACTAACGATCGTTTTAATCGAAATAGTGAAAATCTCACATTTCTGATAGTGGTACCCCTTTGTGAAATGTGGCCCGGACCAATCTCGGAATATTTTTTGCCACTAGTCACAATCAATTTGTACTACTAAGAAATGAATATGAAGAATGGTTTTGGGTTAAAATTTGTTGAAATGGCCCCCTAATTGAAAATATTCTTCTTTTCAGGGGAAATTTTTACAAGTTTTTTCCTTACTCTTACACTCGTTA
Source organism: Cannabis sativa (assembly GCF_029168945.1). Taxonomy (NCBI): domain Eukaryota; kingdom Viridiplantae; phylum Streptophyta; class Magnoliopsida; order Rosales; family Cannabaceae; genus Cannabis; species Cannabis sativa. Next base: position 60,417 of record NW_026870042.1, read on the forward strand.
GTTAACTGTTAAAATCTCAACCTACACATCTCCAAAGATCATGAAATTTCACGGGGGCCTAGCCAAGACCGTTGTGCATCACTTTTCTCTTGGACACGTTGAGAGAAAAATTAGTTTTCTTGCACTAACGATCGTTTTAATCGAAATAGTGAAAATCTCACATTTCTGATAGTGGTACCCCTTTGTGAAATGTGGCCCGGACCAATCTCGGAATATTTTTTGCCACTAGTCACAATCAATTTGTACTACTAAGAAATGAATATGAAGAATGGTTTTGGGTTAAAATTTGTTGAAATGGCCCCCTAATTGAAAATATTCTTCTTTTCAGGGGAAATTTTTACAAGTTTTTTCCTTACTCTTACACTCGTTAGTTATCTGTTAAAATCTCAACCTACACATCTCCAAAGATCATGAAATTTCACGGGGGCCTAGCCAAGACCGTTGTGCATCACTTTTCTCTTGGACACGTTGAGAGAAAAATTAGTTTTCTTGCACTAACGATCGTTTTAATCGAAATAGTGAAAATCTCACATTTCTGATAGTGGTACCCCTTTGTGAAATGTGGCCCGGACCAATCTCGGAATATTTTTTGCCACTAGTCACAATCAATTTGTACTACTAAGAAATGAATATGAAGAATGGTTTTGGGTTAAAATTTGTTGAAATGGCCCCCTAATTGAAAATATTCTTCTTTTCGGGGAAATTTTAACAAGTTTTTTCCTTACTCTTACACTCGTTAGTTATCTGTTAAAATCTCAACCTACACATCTCCAAAGATCATGAAATTTCACGGGGGCCTAGCCAAGACCGTTGTGCATCACTTTTCTCTTGGACACGTTGAGAGAAAAATTAGTTTTCTTGCACTAACGATCGTTTTAATCGAAATAGTGAAAATCTCACATTTCTGATAGTGGTACCCCTTTGTGAAATGTGGCCCGGACCAATCTCGGAATATTTTTTGCCACTAGTCACAATCAATTTGTACTACTAAGAAATGAATATGAAGAATGGTTTTGGGTTAAAATTTGTTGAAATGGCCCCCTAATTGAAAATATTCTTCTTTTCAGGGAAATTTTAACAAGTTTTTTCCTTACTCTTACACTCGTTAGTTATCCGTTAAAATCTCAACCTACACATCTCCAAAGATCATGAAATTTCACGGGGGCCTAGCCAAGACCGTTGTGCATCACTTTTCTCTTGGACACGTTGAGAGAAAAATTAGTTTTCTTGCACTAACGATCGTTTTAATCGAAATAGTGAAAATCTCACATTCTGATAGTGGTACCCCTTTGTGAAATGATGCCCGGACCAATCTCGGAATATTTTTTGCCACTAGTCACAATCAATTTGTACTACTAAGAAATGAATATGAAGAATGGTTTTGGGTTAAAATTTGTTGAAATGGCCCCCTAATTGAAAATATTCTTCTTTTCAGGGGAAATTTTTACAAGTTTTTTCCTTACTCTTACACTCGTTAGTTATCTGTTAAAATCTCAACCTACACATCTCCAAAGATCATGAAATTTCACGGGGGCCTAGCCAAGACCGTTGTGCATCACTTTTCTCTTGGACACGTTGAGAGAAAAATTAGTTTTCTTGCACTAACGATCGTTTTAATCGAAATAGTGAAAATCTCACATTTCTGATAGTGGTACCCCTTTGTGAAATGTGGCCCGGACCAATCTCGGAATATTTTTTGCCACTAGTCACAATCAATTTGTACTACTAAGAAATGAATATGAAGAATGGTTTTGGGTTAAAATTTGTTGAAATGGCCCCCTAATTGAAAATATTCTTCTTTTCAGGGGAAATTTTTACAAGTTTTTTCCTTACTCTTACACTCGTTAGTTATCTGTTAAAATCTCAACCTACACATCTCCAAAGATCATGAAATTTCACGGGGGCCTAGCCAAGACCGTTGTGCATCACTTTTCTCTTGGACACGTTGAGAGAAAAATTAGTTTTCTTGCACTAACGATCGTTTTAATCGAAATAGTGAAAATCTCACATTTCTGATAGTGGTACCCCTTTGTGAAATGTGGCCCGGACCAATCTCGGAATATTTTTTGCCACTAGTCACAATCAATTTGTACTACTAAGAAATGAATATGAAGAATGGTTTTGGGTTAAAATTTGTTGAAATGGCCCCCTAATTGAAAATATTCTTCTTTTAGGGGAAATTTTAACAAGTTTTTTCCTTACTCTTACACTCGTTAGTTATCTGTTAAAATCTCAACCTACACATCTCCAAAGATCATGAAATTTCACGGGGGCCTAGCCAAGACCGTTGTGCATCACTTTTCTCTTGGACACGTTGAGAGAAAAATTAGTTTTCTTGCACTAACGATCGTTTTAATCGAAATAGTGAAAATCTCACATTTCTGATAGTGGTACCCCTTTGTGAAATGTGGCCCGGACCAATCTCGGAATATTTTTTGCCACTAGTCACAATCAATTTGTACTACTAAGAAATGAATATGAAGAATGGTTTTGGGTTAAAATTTGTTGAAATGGCCCCCTAATTGAAAATATTCTTCTTTTCAGGGGAAATTTTTACAAGTTTTTTCCTTACTCTTACACTCGTTAGTTATCTGTTAAAATCTCAACCTACACATCTCCAAAGATCATGAAATTTCACGGGGGCCTAGCCAAGACCGTTGTGCATCACTTTTCTCTTGGACACGTTGAGAGAAAAATTAGTTTTCTTGCACTAACGATCGTTTTAATCGAAATAGTGAAAATCTCACATTTCTGATAGTGGTACCCCTTTGTGAAATGTGGCCCGGACCAATCTCGGAATATTTTTTGCCACTAGTCACAATCAATTTGTACTACTAAGAAATGAATATGAAGAATGGTTTTGGGTTAAAATTTGTTGAAATGGCCCCCTAATTGAAAATATTCTTCTTTTAGGGGAAATTTTAACAAGTTTTTTCCTTACTCTTACACTCGTTAGTTATCTGTTAAAATCTCAACCTACACATCTCCAAAGATCATGAAATTTCACGGGGGCCTAGCCAAGACCGTTGTGCATCACTTTTCTCTTGGACACGTTGAGAGAAAAATTAGTTTTCTTGCACTAACGATCGTTTTAATCGAAATAGTGAAAATCTCACATTTCTGATAGTGGTACCCCTTTGTGAAATGTGGCCCGGACCAATCTCGGAATATTTTTTGCCACTAGTCACAATCAATTTGTACTACTAAGAAATGAATATGAAGAATGGTTTTGGGTTAAAATTTGTTGAAATGGCCCCCTAATTGAAAATATTCTTCTTTTAAGGGAAATTTTAACAAGTTTTTTCCTTACTCTTACACTCGTTAGTTATCTGTTAAAATCTCAACCTACACATCTCCAAAGATCATGAAATTTCACGGGGGCCTAGCCAAGACCGTTGTGCATCACTTTTCTCTTGGACACGTTGAGAGAAAAATTAGTTTTCTTGCACTAACGATCGTTTTAATCGAAATAGTGAAAATCTCACATTTCTGATAGTGGTACCCCTTTGTGAAATGTGGCCCGGACCAATCTCGGAATATTTTTTGCCACTAGTCACAATCAATTTGTACTACTAAGAAATGAATATGAAGAATGGTTTTGGGTTAAAATTTGTTGAAATGGCCCCCTAATTGAAAATATTCTTCTTTCAGGGGAAATTTTAACAAGTTTTTTCCTTACTCTTACACTCGTTAGTTATCTGTTAAAATCTCAACCTACACATCTCCAAAGATCATGAAATTTCACGGGGGCCTAGCCAAGACCGTTGTGCATCACTTTTCTCTTGGACACGTTGAGAGAAAAATTAGTTTTCTTGCACTAACGATCGTTTTAATCGAAATAGTGAAAATCTCACATTTCGATAGTGGTACCCCTTTGTGAAATGTGGCCGGACCAATCTCGGAATATTTTTTGCCACTAGTCACAATCAATTTGTACTACTAAGAAATGAATATGAAGAATGGTTTTGGGTTAAAATTTGTTGAAATGGCCCCCTAATTGAAAATATTCTTCTTTTCAGGGAAATTTTTTACAAGTTTTTTCCTTACTCTTACACTCGTTAGTTAACTGTTAAAATCTCAACCTACACATCTCCAAAGATCATGAAATTTCACGGGGGCCTAGCCAAGACCGTTGTGCATCACTTTTCTCTTGGACACGTTGAGAGAAAAATTAGTTTTCTTGCACTAACGATCGTTTTAATCGAAATAGTGAAAATCTCACATTTCTGATAGTGGTACCCCTTTGTGAAATGTGGCCGGACCAATCTCGGAATATTTTTTGCCACTAGTCACAATCAATTTGTACTACTAAGAAATGAATATGAAGAATGGTTTTGGGTTAAAATTTGTTGAAATGGCCCCCTAATTGAAAATATTCTTCTTTTCGGGGAAATTTTTACAAGTTTTTTCCTTACTCTTACACTCGTTAGTTACCTGTTAAAATCTCAACCTACACATCTCCAAAGATCATGAAATTTCACGGGGGCCTAGCCAAGACCGTTGTGCATCACTTTTCTCTTGGACACGTTGAGAGAAAAATTAGTTTTCTTGCACTAACGATCGTTTTAATCGAAATAGTGAAAATCTCACATTTCTGATAGTGGTACCCCTTTGTGAAATGTGGCCCGGACCAATCTCGGAATATTTTTTGCCACTAGTCACAATCAATTTGTACTACTAAGAAATGAATATGAAGAATGGTTTTGGGTTAAAATTTGTTGAAATGGCCCCCTAATTGAAAATATTCTTCTTTCAGGGGAAATTTTAACAAGTTTTTTCCTTACTCTTACACTCGTTAGTTATCTGTTAAAATCTCAACCTACACATCTCCAAAGATCATGAAATTTCACGGGGGCCTAGCCAAGACCGTTGTGCATCACTTTTCTCTTGGACACGTTGAGAGAAAAATTAGTTTTCTTGCACTAACGATCGTTTTAATCGAAATAGTGAAAATCTCACATTTCTGATAGTGGTACCCCTTTGTGAAATGTGGCCCGGACCAATCTCGGAATATTTTTTGCCACTAGTCACAATCAATTTGTACTACTAAGAAATGAATATGAAGAATGGTTTTGGGTTAAAATTTGTTGAAATGGCCCCCTAATTGAAAATATTCTTCTTTCAGGGGAAATTTTAACAAGTTTTTTCCTTACTCTTACACTCGTTAGTTATCTGTTAAAATCTCAACCTACACATCTCCAAAGATCATGAAATTTCACGGGGGCCTAGCCAAGACCGTTGTGCATCACTTTTCTCTTGGACACGTTGAGAGAAAAATTAGTTTTCTTGCACTAACGATCGTTTTAATCGAAATAGTGAAAATCTCACATTTCTGATAGTGGTACCCCTTTGTGAAATGTGGCCAGACCAATCTCGGAATATTTTTTGCCACTAGTCACAATCAATTTGTACTACTAAGAAATGAATATGAAGAATGGTTTTGGGTTAAAATTTGTTGAAATGGCCCCCTAATTGAAAATATTCTTCTTTTCAGGGGAAATTTTTACAAGTTTTTTCCTTACTCTTACACTCGTTAGTTATCTGTTAAAATCTCAACCTACACATCTCCAAAGATCATGAAATTTCACGGGGGCCTAGCCAAGACCGTTGTGCATCACTTTTCTCTTGGACACGTTGAGAGAAAAATTAGTTTTCTTGCACTAACGATCGTTTTAATCGAAATAGTGAAAATCTCACATTTCGATAGTGGTACCCCTTTGTGAAATGTGGCCCAGACCAATCTCGGAATATTTTTTGCCACTAGTCACAATCAATTTGTACTACTAAGAAATGAATATGAAGAATGGTTTTGGGTTAAAATTTGTTGAAATGGCCCCCTAATTGAAAATATTCTTCTTTTCAGGGGAATTTTTACAAGTTTTTTCCTTACTCTTACACTCGTTAGTTATCTGTTAAAATCTCAACCTACACATCTCCAAAGATCATGAAATTTCACGGGGGCCTAGCCAAGACCGTTGTGCATCACTTTTCTCTTGGACACGTTGAGAGAAAAATTAGTTTTCTTGCACTAACGATCGTTTTAATCGAAATAGTGAAAATCTCACATTTCTGATAGTGGTACCCCTTTGTGAAATGTGGCCGGACCAATCTCGGAATATTTTTTGCCACTAGTCACAATCAATTTGTACTACTAAGAAATGAATATGAAGAATGGTTTTGGGTTAAAATTTGTTGAAATGGCCCCCTAATTGAAAATATTCTTCTTTCAGGGGAAATTTTAACAAGTTTTTTCCTTACTCTTACACTCGTTAGTTATCTGTTAAAATCTCAACCTACACATCTCCAAAGATCATGAAATTTCACGGGGGCCTAGCCAAGACCGTTGTGCATCACTTTTCTCTTGGACACGTTGAGAGAAAAATTAGTTTTCTTGCACTAACGATCGTTTTAATCGAAATAGTGAAAATCTCACATTTCTGATAGTGGTACCCCTTTGTGAAATGTGGCCCGGACCAATCTCGGAATATTTTTTGCCACTAGTCACAATCAATTTGTACTACTAAGAAATGAATATGAAGAATGGTTTTGGGTTAAAATTTGTTGAAATGGCCCCCTAATTGAAAATATTCTTCTTTTCGGGGAAATTTTAACAAGTTTTTTCCTTACTCTTACACTCGTTAGTTATCTGTTAAAATCTCAACCTACACATCTCCAAAGATCATGAAATTTCACGGGGGCCTAGCCAAGACCGTTGTGCATCACTTTTCTCTTGGACACGTTGAGAGAAAAATTAGTTTTCTTGCACTAACGATCGTTTTAATCGAAATAGTGAAAATCTCACATTTCTGATAGTGGTACCCCTTTGTGAAATGTGGCCCGGACCAATCTCGGAATATTTTTTGCCACTAGTCACAATCAATTTGTACTACTAAGAAATGAATATGAAGAATGGTTTTGGGTTAAAATTTGTTGAAATGGCCCCCTAATTGAAAATATTCTTCTTTTCGGGGAAAATTTTAACAAGTTTTTTCCTTACTCTTACACTCGTTAGTTACCTGTTAAAATCTCAACCTACACATCTCCAAAGATCATGAAATTTCACGGGGGCCTAGCCAAGACCGTTGTGCATCACTTTTCTCTTGGACACGTTGAGAGAAAAATTAGTTTTCTTGCACTAACGATCGTTTTAATCGAAATAGTGAAAATCTCACATTTCGATAGTGGTACCCCTTTGTGAAATGTGGCCTGGACCAATCTCGGAATATTTTTTGCCACTAGTCACAATCAATTTGTACTACTAAGAAATGAATATGAAGAATGGTTTTGGGTTAAAATTTGTTGAAATGGCCCCCTAATTGAAAATATTCTTCTTTTCAGGGGAAATTTTTACAAGTTTTTTCCTTACTCTTACACTCGTTAGTTATCTGTTAAAATCTCAACCTACACATCTCCAAAGATCATGAAATTTCACGGGGGCCTAGCCAAGACCGTTGTGCATCACTTTTCTCTTGGACACGTTGAGAGAAAAATTAGTTTTCTTGCACTAACGATCGTTTTAATCGAAATAGTGAAAATCTCACATTTCTGATAGTGGTACCCCTTTGTGAAATGTGGCCCGACCAATCTCGGAATATTTTTTGCCACTAGTCACAATCAATTTGTACTACTAAGAAATGAATATGAAGAATGGTTTTGGGTTAAAATTTGTTGAAATGGCCCCCTAATTGAAAATATTCTTCTTTTCGGGCAAATTTTAACAAGTTTTTTCCTTACTCTTACACTCGTTAGTTAACTGTTAAAATCTCAACCTACACATCTCCAAAGATCATGAAATTTCACGGGGGCCTAGCCAAGACCGTTGTGCATCACTTTTCTCTTGGACACGTTGAGAGAAAAATTAGTTTTCTTGCACTAACGATCGTTTTAATCGAAATAGTGAAAATCTCACATTTCTGATAGTGGTACCCCTTTGTGAAATGTGGCCCGGACCAATCTCGGAATATTTTTTGCCACTAGTCACAATCAATTTGTACTACTAAGAAATGAATATGAAGAATGGTTTTGGGTTAAAATTTGTTGAAATGGCCCCCTAATTGAAAATATTCTTCTTTACTGGGGAAATTTTAACAAGTTTTTTCCTTACTCTTACACTCGTTAGTTATCTGTTAAAATCTCAACCTACACATCTCCAAAGATCATGAAATTTCACGGGGGCCTAGCCAAGACCGTTGTGCATCACTTTTCTCTTGGACACGTTGAGAGAAAAATTAGTTTTCTTGCACTAACGATCGTTTTAATCGAAATAGTGAAAATCTCACATTTCTGATAGTGGTACCCCTTTGTGAAATGTGGCCCGGACCAATCTCGGAATATTTTTTGCCACTAGTCACAATCAATTTGTACTACTAAGAAATGAATATGAAGAATGGTTTTGGGTTAAAATTTGTTGAAATGGCCCCCTAATTGAAAATATTCTTCTTTCAGGGGAAATTTTAACAAGTTTTTTCCTTACTCTTACACTCGTTAGTTATCTGTTAAAATCTCAACCTACACATCTCCAAAGATCATGAAATTTCACGGGGGCCTAGCCAAGACCGTTGTGCATCACTTTTCTCTTGGACACGTTGAGAGAAAAATTAGTTTTCTTGCACTAACGATCGTTTTAATCGAAATAGTGAAAATCTCACATTTCTGATAGTGGTACCCCTTTGTGAAATGTGGCCGGACCAATCTCGGAATATTTTTTGCCACTAGTCACAATCAATTTGTACTACTAAGAAATGAATATGAAGAATGGTTTTGGGTTAAAATTTGTTGAAATGGCCCCCTAATTGAAAATATTCTTCTTTTCAGGGGAAATTTTTACAAGTTTTTTCCTTACTCTTACACTCGTTAGTTATCTGTTAAAATCTCAACCTACACATCTCCAAAGATCATGAAATTTCACGGGGGCCTAGCCAAGACCGTTGTGCATCACTTTTCTCTTGGACACGTTGAGAGAAAAATTAGTTTTCTTGCACTAACGATCGTTTTAATCGAAATAGTGAAAATCTCACATTTCTGATAGTGGTACCCCTTTGTGAAATGTGGCCCGGACCAATCTCGGAATATTTTTTGCCACTAGTCACAATCAATTTGTACTACTAAGAAATGAATATGAAGAATGGTTTTGGGTTAAAATTTGTTGAAATGGCCCCCTAATTGAAAATATTCTTCTTTTCAGGGGAAATTTTAACAAGTTTTTTCCTTACTCTTACACTCGTTAGTTATCTGCTAAAATCTCAACCTACACATCTCCAAAGATCATGAAATTTCACGGGGGCCTAGCCAAGACCGTTGTGCATCACTTTTCTCTTGGACACGTTGAGAGAAAAATTAGTTTTCTTGCACTAACGATCGTTTTAATCGAAATAGTGAAAATCTCACATTTAGATAGTGGTACCCCTTTGTGAAATGTGGCCCGGACCAATCTCGGAATATTTTTTGCCACTAGTCACAATCAATTTGTACTACTAAGAAATGAATATGAAGAATGGTTTTGGGTTAAAATTTGTTGAAATGGCCCCCTAATTGAAAATATTCTTCTTTTAAGGGAAATTTTAACAAGTTTTTTCCTTACTCTTACACTCGTTAGTTATCTGTTAAAATCTCAACCTACACATCTCCAAAGATCATGAAATTTCACGGGGGCCTAGCCAAGACCGTTGTGCATCACTTTTCTCTTGGACACGTTGAGAGAAAAATTAGTTTTCTTGCACTAACGATCGTTTTAATCGAAATAGTGAAAATCTCACATTTCTGATAGTGGTACCCCTTTGTGTAATGTGGCCCGGACCAATCTCGGAATATTTTTTGCCACTAGTCACAATCAATTTGTACTACTAAGAAATGAATATGAAGAATGGTTTTGGGTTAAAATTTGTTGAAATGGCCCCCTAATTGAAAATATTCTTCTTTTAGGGGAAATTTTAACAAGTTTTTTCCTTACTCTTACACTCGTTAGTTATCTGTTAAAATCTCAACCTACACATCTCCAAAGATCATGAAATTTCACGGGGGCCTAGCCAAGACCGTTGTGCATCACTTTTCTCTTGGACACGTTGAGAGAAAAATTAGTTTTCTTGCACTAACGATCGTTTTAATCGAAATAGTGAAAATCTCACATTTCGATAGTGGTACCCCTTTGTGAAATGTGGCCCGGACCAATCTCGGAATATTTTTTGCCACTAGTCACAATCAATTTGTACTACTAAGAAATGAATATGAAGAATGGTTTTGGGTTAAAATTTGTTGAAATGGCCCCCTAATTGAAAATATTCTTCTTTTAAGGGGAAATTTTTACAAGTTTTTTCCTTACTCTTACACTCGTTAGTTATCTGTTAAAATCTCAACCTACACATCTCCAAAGATCATGAAATTTCACGGGGGCCTAGCCAAGACCGTTGTGCATCACTTTTCTCTTGGACACGTTGAGAGAAAAATTAGTTTTCTTGCACTAACGATCGTTTTAATCGAAATAGTGAAAATCTCACATTTCGATAGTGGTACCCCTTTGTGAAATGTGGCCGGACCAATCTCGGAATATTTTTTGCCACTAGTCACAATCAATTTGTACTACTAAGAAATGAATATGAAGAATGGTTTTGGGTTAAAATTTGTTGAAATGGCCCCCTAATTGAAAATATTCTTCTTTTCAGGGGAAATTTTTACAAGTTTTTTCCTTACTCTTACACTCGTTAGTTATCTGTTAAAATCTCAACCTACACATCTCCAAAGATCATGAAATTTCACGGGGGCCTAGCCAAGACCGTTGTGCATCACTTTTCTCTTGGACACGTTGAGAGAAAAATTAGTTTTCTTGCACTAACGATCGTTTTAATCGAAATAGTGAAAATCTCACATTTCTGATAGTGGTACCCCTTTGTGAAATGTGGCCGGACCAATCTCGGAATATTTTTTGCCACTAGTCACAATCAATTTGTACTACTAAGAAATGAATATGAAGAATGGTTTTGGGTTAAAATTTGTTGAAATGGCCCCCTAATTGAAAATATTCTTCTTTTACGGGAAATTTTAACAAGTTTTTTCCTTACTCTTACACTCGTTAGTTATCTGTTAAAATCTCAACCTACACATCTCCAAAGATCATGAAATTTCACGGGGGCCTAGCCAAGACCGTTGTGCATCACTTTTCTCTTGGACACGTTGAGAGAAAAATTAGTTTTCTTGCACTAACGATCGTTTTAATCGAAATAGTGAAAATCTCACATTTCTGATAGTGGTACCCCTTTGTGAAATGTGGCCCGGACCAATCTCGGAATATTTTTTGCCACTAGTCACAATCAATTTGTACTACTAAGAAATGAATATGAAGAATGGTTTTGGGTTAAAATTTGTTGAAATGGCCCCCTAATTGAAAATATTCTTCTTTTCTGGGGAAATTTTAACAAGTTTTTTCCTTACTCTTACACTCGTTAGTTATCTGTTAAAATCTCAACCTACACATCTCCAAAGATCATGAAATTTCACGGGGGCCTAGCCAAGACCGTTGTGCATCACTTTTCTCTTGGACACGTTGAGAGAAAAATTAGTTTTCTTGCACTAACGATCGTTTTAATCGAAATAGTGAAAATCTCACATTTCGATAGTGGTACCCCTTTGTGAAATGTGGCCGGACCAATCTCGGAATATTTTTTGCCACTAGTCACAATCAATTTGTACTACTAAGAAATGAATATGAAGAATGGTTTTGGGTTAAAATTTGTTGAAATGGCCCCCTAATTGAAAATATTCTTCTTTTCTTGGGAAATTTTAACAAGTTTTTTCCTTACTCTTACACTCGTTAGTTATCTGTTAAAATCTCAACCTACACATCTCCAAAGATCATGAAATTTCACGGGGGCCTAGCCAAGACCGTTGTGCATCACTTTTCTCTTGGACACGTTGAGAGAAAAATTAGTTTTCTTGCACTAACGATCGTTTTAATCGAAATAGTGAAAATCTCACATTTCTGATAGTGGTACCCCTTTGTGAAATGTGGCCGGACCAATCTCGGAATATTTTTTGCCACTAGTCACAATCAATTTGTACTACTAAGAAATGAATATGAAGAATGGTTTTGGGTTAAAATTTGTTGAAATGGCCCCCTAATTGAAAATATTCTTCTTTTAAGGGAAATTTTAACAAGTTTTTTCCTTACTCTTACACTCGTTAGTTATCTGTTAAAATCTCAACCTACACATCTCCAAAGATCATGAAATTTCACGGGGGCCTAGCCAAGACCGTTGTGCATCACTTTTCTCTTGGACACGTTGAGAGAAAAATTAGTTTTCTTGCACTAACGATCGTTTTAATCGAAATAGTGAAAATCTCACATTTCTGATAGTGGTACCCCTTTGTGAAATGTGGCCCGGACCAATCTCGGAATATTTTTTGCCACTAGTCACAATCAATTTGTACTACTAAGAAATGAATATGAAGAATGGTTTTGGGTTAAAATTTGTTGAAATGGCCCCCTAATTGAAAATATTCTTCTTTTCAGGGGAAATTTTTACAAGTTTTTTCCTTACTCTTACACTCGTTAGTTATCTGTTAAAATCTCAACCTACACATCTCCAAAGATCATGAAATTTCACGGGGGCCTAGCCAAGACCGTTGTGCATCACTTTTCTCTTGGACACGTTGAGAGAAAAATTAGTTTTCTTGCACTAACGATCGTTTTAATCGAAATAGTGAAAATCTCACATTTCTGATAGTGGTACCCCTTTGTGAAATGTGGCCCGGACCAATCTCGGAATATTTTTTGCCACTAGTCACAATCAATTTGTACTACTAAGAAATGAATATGAAGAATGGTTTTGGGTTAAAATTTGTTGAAATGGCCCCCTAATTGAAAATATTCTTCTTTCAGGGGAAATTTTAACAAGTTTTTTCCTTACTCTTACACTCGTTAGTTATCCGTTAAAATCTCAACCTACACATCTCCAAAGATCATGAAATTTCACGGGGGCCTAGCCAAGACCGTTGTGCATCACTTTTCTCTTGGACACGTTGAGAGAAAAATTAGTTTTCTTGCACTAACGATCGTTTTAATCGAAATAGTGAAAATCTCACATTTCTGATAGTGGTACCCCTTTGTGAAATGTGGCCCGGACCAATCTCGGAATATTTTTTGCCACTAGTCACAATCAATTTGTACTACTAAGAAATGAATATGAAGAATGGTTTTGGGTTAAAATTTGTTGAAATGGCCCCCTAATTGAAAATATTCTTCTTTTCAGGGGAAATTTTAACAAGTTTTTTCCTTACTCTTACACTCGTTAGTTATCTGTTAAAATCTCAACCTACACATCTCCAAAGATCATGAAATTTCACGGGGGCCTAGCCAAGACCGTTGTGCATCACTTTTCTCTTGGACACGTTGAGAGAAAAATTAGTTTTCTTGCACTAACGATCGTTTTAATCGAAATAGTGAAAATCTCACATTTCTGATAGTGGTACCCCTTTGTGAAATGTGGCCCGGACCAATCTCGGAATATTTTTTGCCACTAGTCACAATCAATTTGTACTACTAAGAAATGAATATGAAGAATGGTTTTGGGTTAAAATTTGTTGAAATGGCCCCCTAATTGAAAATATTCTTCTTTTCAGGGGAAATTTTAACAAATTTTTTCCTTACTCTTACACTCGTTAATTATCTGGTAAAATCTCAACCTACACATCTCCAAAGATCATGAAATTTCACGGGGGCCTAGCCAAGACCGTTGTGCATCACTTTTCTCTTGGACACGTTGAGAGAAAAATTAGTTTTCTTGCACTAACGATCGTTTTAATCGAAATAGTGAAAATCTCACATTTCGATAGTGGTACCCCTTTGTGAAATGTGGCCCGACCAATCTCGGAATATTTTTTGCCACTAGTCACAATCAATTTGTACTACTAAGAAATGAATATGAAGAATGGTTTTGGGTTAAAATTTGTTGAAATGGCCCCCTAATTGAAAATATTCTTCTTTTCAGGGGAAATTTTTACAAGTTTTTTCCTTACTCTTACACTCGTTAGTTATCTGTTAAAATCTCAACCTACACATCTCCAAAGATCATGAAATTTCACGGGGGCCTAGCCAAGACCGTTGTGCATCACTTTTCTCTTGGACACGTTGAGAGAAAAATTAGTTTTCTTGCACTAACGATCGTTTTAATCGAAATAGTGAAAATCTCACATTTCTGATAGTGGTACCCCTTTGTGAAATGTGGCCGGACCAATCTCGGAATATTTTTTGCCACTAGTCACAATCAATTTGTACTACTAAGAAATGAATATGAAGAATGGTTTTGGGTTAAAATTTGTTGAAATGGCCCCCTAATTGAAAATATTCTTCTTTTAAGGGAAATTTTTACAAGTTTTTTCCTTACTCTTACACTCGTTAATTATCTGGTAAAATCTCAACCTACACATCTCCAAAGATCATGAAATTTCACGGGGGCCTAGCCAAGACCGTTGTGCATCACTTTTCTCTTGGACACGTTGAGAGAAAAATTAGTTTTCTTGCACTAACGATCGTTTTAATCGAAATAGTGAAAATCTCACATTTCTGATAGTGGTACCCCTTTGTGAAATGTGGCCCGGACCAATCTCGGAATATTTTTTGCCACTAGTCACAATCAATTTGTACTACTAAGAAATGAATATGAAGAATGGTTTTGGGTTAAAATTTGTTGAAATGGCCCCCTAATTGAAAATATTCTTCTTTTAAGGGAAATTTTAACAAGTTTTTTCCTTACTCTTACACTCGTTAGTTATCTGTTAAAATCTCAACCTACACATCTCCAAAGATCATGAAATTTCACGGGGGCCTAGCCAAGACCGTTGTGCATCACTTTTCTCTTGGACACGTTGAGAGAAAAATTAGTTTTCTTGCACTAACGATCGTTTTAATCGAAATAGTGAAAATCTCACATTTCTGATAGTGGTACCCCTTTGTGAAATGTGGCCGGACCAATCTCGGAATATTTTTTGCCACTAGTCACAATCAATTTGTACTACTAAGAAATGAATATGAAGAATGGTTTTGGGTTAAAATTTGTTGAAATGGCCCCCTAATTGAAAATATTCTTCTTTTAGGGGAAATTTTAACAAGTTTTTTCCTTACTCTTACACTCGTTAGTTATCTGTTAAAATCTCAACCTACACATCTCCAAAGATCATGAAATTTCACGGGGGCCTAGCCAAGACCGTTGTGCATCACTTTTCTCTTGGACACGTTGAGAGAAAAATTAGTTTTCTTGCACTAACGATCGTTTTAATCGAAATAGTGAAAATCTCACATTTCTGATAGTGGTACCCCTTTGTGAAATGTGGCCCGGACCAATCTCGGAATATTTTTTGCCACTAGTCACAATCAATTTGTACTACTAAGAAATGAATATGAAGAATGGTTTTGGGTTAAAATTTGTTGAAATGGCCCCCTAATTGAAAATATTCTTCTTTTCAGGGGAAATTTTAACAAGTTTTTTCCTTACTCTTACACTCGTTAGTTAACTGTTAAAATCTCAACCTACACATCTCCAAAGATCATGAAATTTCACGGGGGCCTAGCCAAGACCGTTGTGCATCACTTTTCTCTTGGACACGTTGAGAGAAAAATTAGTTTTCTTGCACTAACGATCGTTTTAATCGAAATAGTGAAAATCTCACATTTCTGATAGTGGTACCCCTTTGTGAAATGTGGCCCGGACCAATCTCGGAATTTTTTTTGCCACTAGTCACAATCAATTTGTACTACTAAGAAATGAATATGAAGAATGGTTTTGGGTTAAAATTTGTTGAAATGGCCCCCTAATTGAAAATATTCTTCTTTTCAGGGGAAATTTTTACAAGTTTTTTCCTTACTCTTACACTCGTTAGTTATCTGTTAAAATCTCAACCTACACATCTCCAAAGATCATGAAATTTCACGGGGGCCTAGCCAAGACCGTTGTGCATCACTTTTCTCTTGGACACGTTGAGAGAAAAATTAGTTTTCTTGCACTAACGATCGTTTTAATCGAAATAGTGAAAATCTCACATTTCTGATAGTGGTACCCCTTTGTGAAATGTGGCCGGACCAATCTCGGAATATTTTTTGCCACTAGTCACAATCAATTTGTACTACTAAGAAATGAATATGAAGAATGGTTTTGGGTTAAAATTTGTTGAAATGGCCCCCTAATTGAAAATATTCTTCTTTTCAGGGGAAATTTTTACAAGTTTTTTCCTTACTCTTACACTCGTTAGTTATCTGTTAAAATCTCAACCTACACATCTCCAAAGATCATGAAATTTCACGGGGGCCTAGCCAAGACCGTTGTGCATCACTTTTCTCTTGGACACGTTGAGAGAAAAATTAGTTTTCTTGCACTAACGATCGTTTTAATCGAAATAGTGAAAATCTCACATTTCAGATAGTGGTACACCTTTGTGAAATGTGGCCGGACCAATCTCGGAATATTTTTTGCCACTAGTCACAATCAATTTGTACTACTAAGAAATGAATATGAAGAATGGTTTTGGGTTAAAATTTGTTGAAATGGCCCCCTAATTGAAAATATTCTTCTTTTCATGGGAAATTTTAACAAGTTTTTTCCTTACTCTTACACTCGTTAGTTATCTGTTAAAATCTCAACCTACACATCTCCAAAGATCATGAAATTTCACGGGGGCCTAGCCAAGACCGTTGTGCATCACTTTTCTCTTGGACACGTTGAGAGAAAAATTAGTTTTCTTGCACTAACG
Organism: Cannabis sativa; assembly: GCF_029168945.1. NCBI lineage: Eukaryota > Viridiplantae > Streptophyta > Magnoliopsida > Rosales > Cannabaceae > Cannabis > Cannabis sativa. The sequence continues at coordinate 77,151 of NW_026870042.1, forward strand.
ATCGTTTTAATCGAAATAGTGAAAATCTCACATTTCTGATAGTGGTACCCCTTTGTGAAATGTGCCCGGACCAATCTCGGAATATTTTTTGCCACTAGTCACAATCAATTTGTACTACTAAGAAATGAATATGAAGAATGGTTTTGGGTTAAAATTTGTTGAAATGGCCCCCTAATTGAAAATATTCTTCTTTTAAGGGAAATTTTAACAAGTTTTTTCCTTACTCTTACACTCGTTAGTTATCTGTTAAAATCTCAACCTACACATCTCCAAAGATCATGAAATTTCACGGGGGCCTAGCCAAGACCGTTGTGCATCACTTTTCTCTTGGACACGTTGAGAGAAAAATTAGTTTTCTTGCACTAACGATCGTTTTAATCGAAATAGTGAAAATCTCACATTCTGATAGTGGTACCCCTTTGTGAAATGTGGCCCGGACCAATCTCGGAATATTTTTTGCCACTAGTCACAATCAATTTGTACTACTAAGAAATGAATATGAAGAATGGTTTTGGGTTAAAATTTGTTGAAATGGCCCCCTAATTGAAAATATTCTTCTTTACAGGGGAAATTTTTACAAGTTTTTTCCTTACTCTTACACTCGTTAGTTATCTGTTAAAATCTCAACCTACACATCTCCAAAGATCATGAAATTTCACGGGGGCCTAGCCAAGACCGTTGTGCATCACTTTTCTCTTGGACACGTTGAGAGAAAAATTAGTTTTCTTGCACTAACGATCGTTTTAATCGAAATAGTGAAAATCTCACATTTCTGATAGTGGTACCCCTTTGTGAAATGTGGCCCGGACCAATCTCGGAATATTTTTTGCCACTAGTCACAATCAATTTGTACTACTAAGAAATGAATATGAAGAATGGTTTTGGGTTAAAATTTGTTGAAATGGCCCCCTAATTGAAAATATTCTTCTTTTCGGGGAAATTTTAACAAGTTTTTTCCTTACTCTTACACTCGTTAGTTATCTGTTAAAATCTCAACCTACACATCTCCAAAGATCATGAAATTTCACGGGGCCTAGCCAAGACCGTTGTGCATCACTTTTCTCTTGGACACGTTGAGAGAAAAATTAGTTTTCTTGCACTAACGATCGTTTTAATCGAAATAGTGAAAATCTCACATTTCTGATAGTGGTACCCCTTTGTGAAATGTGGCCCGGACCAATCTCGGAATATTTTTTGCCACTAGTCACAATCAATTTGTACTACTAAGAAATGAATATGAAGAATGGTTTTGGGTTAAAATTTGTTGAAATGGCCCCCTAATTGAAAATATTCTTCTTTTCAGGGAAATTTTAACAAGTTTTTTCCTTACTCTTACACTCGTTAGTTATCCGTTAAAATCTCAACCTACACATCTCCAAAGATCATGAAATTTCACGGGGGCCTAGCCAAGACCGTTGTGCATCACTTTTCTCTTGGACACGTTGAGAGAAAAATTAGTTTTCTTGCACTAACGATCGTTTTAATCGAAATAGTGAAAATCTCACATTTCTGATAGTGGTACCCCTTTGTGAAATGTGGCCGGACCAATCTCGGAATATTTTTTGCCACTAGTCACAATCAATTTGTACTACTAAGAAATGAATATGAAGAATGGTTTTGGGTTAAAATTTGTTGAAATGGCCCCCTAATTGAAAATATTCTTCTTTTCAGGGGAAATTTTTACAAGTTTTTTCCTTACTCTTACACTCGTTAGTTATCTGTTAAAATCTCAACCTACACATCTCCAAAGATCATGAAATTTCACGGGGGCCTAGCCAAGACCGTTGTGCATCACTTTTCTCTTGGACACGTTGAGAGAAAAATTAGTTTTCTTGCACTAACGATCGTTTTAATCGAAATAGTGAAAATCTCACATTTCGATAGTGGTACCCCTTTGTGAAATGTGGCCGGACCAATCTCGGAATATTTTTTGCCACTAGTCACAATCAATTTGTACTACTAAGAAATGAATATGAAGAATGGTTTTGGGTTAAAATTTGTTGAAATGGCCCCCTAATTGAAAATATTCTTCTTTTAAGGGAAATTTTAACAAGTTTTTTCCTTACTCTTACACTCGTTAGTTATCTGTTAAAATCTCAACCTACACATCTCCAAAGATCATGAAATTTCACGGGGGCCTAGCCAAGACCGTTGTGCATCACTTTTCTCTTGGACACGTTGAGAGAAAAATTAGTTTTCTTGCACTAACGATCGTTTTAATCGAAATAGTGAAAATCTCACATTTCGATAGTGGTACCCCTTTGTGAAATGTGGCCGGACCAATCTCGGAATATTTTTTGCCACTAGTCACAATCAATTTGTACTACTAAGAAATGAATATGAAGAATGGTTTTGGGTTAAAATTTGTTGAAATGGCCCCCTAATTGAAAATATTCTTCTTTCAGGGGAAATTTTAACAAGTTTTTTCCTTACTCTTACACTCGTTAGTTATCTGTTAAAATCTCAACCTACACATCTCCAAAGATCATGAAATTTCACGGGGGCCTAGCCAAGACCGTTGTGCATCACTTTTCTCTTGGACACGTTGAGAGAAAAATTAGTTTTCTTGCACTAACGATCGTTTTAATCGAAATAGTGAAAATCTCACATTTCTGATAGTGGTACCCCTTTGTGAAATGTGGCCCGGACCAATCTCGGAATATTTTTTGCCACTAGTCACAATCAATTTGTACTACTAAGAAATGAATATGAAGAATGGTTTTGGGTTAAAATTTGTTGAAATGGCCCCCTAATTGAAAATATTCTTCTTTTCAGGGGAAATTTTTACAAGTTTTTTCCTTACTCTTACACTCGTTAGTTATCTGTTAAAATCTCAACCTACACATCTCCAAAGATCATGAAATTTCACGGGGGCCTAGCCAAGACCGTTGTGCATCACTTTTCTCTTGGACACGTTGAGAGAAAAATTAGTTTTCTTGCACTAACGATCGTTTTAATCGAAATAGTGAAAATCTCACATTTCATAGTGGTACCCCTTTGTGAAATGTGGCCGGACCAATCTCGGAATATTTTTTGCCACTAGTCACAATCAATTTGTACTACTAAGAAATGAATATGAAGAATGGTTTTGGGTTAAAATTTGTTGAAATGGCCCCCTAATTGAAAATATTCTTCTTTCAGGGGAAATTTTAACAAGTTTTTTCCTTACTCTTACACTCGTTAGTTATCTGTTAAAATCTCAACCTACACATCTCCAAAGATCATGAAATTTCACGGGGGCCTAGCCAAGACCGTTGTGCATCACTTTTCTCTTGGACACGTTGAGAGAAAAATTAGTTTTCTTGCACTAACGATCGTTTTAATCGAAATAGTGAAAATCTCACATTTCTGATAGTGGTACCCCTTTGTGAAATGTGGCCGGACCAATCTCGGAATATTTTTTGCCACTAGTCACAATCAATTTGTACTACTAAGAAATGAATATGAAGAATGGTTTTGGGTTAAAATTTGTTGAAATGGCCCCCTAATTGAAAATATTCTTCTTTTCGGGGAAATTTTAACAAGTTTTTTCCTTACTCTTACACTCGTTAGTTATCCGTTAAAATCTCAACCTACACATCTCCAAAGATCATGAAATTTCACGGGGGCCTAGCCAAGACCGTTGTGCATCACTTTTCTCTTGGACACGTTGAGAGAAAAATTAGTTTTCTTGCACTAACGATCGTTTTAATCGAAATAGTGAAAATCTCACATTTCTGATAGTGGTACCCCTTTGTGAAATGTGGCCCGGACCAATCTCGGAATATTTTTTGCCACTAGTCACAATCAATTTGTACTACTAAGAAATGAATATGAAGAATGGTTTTGGGTTAAAATTTGTTGAAATGGCCCCCTAATTGAAAATATTCTTCTTTTCAGGGGAAATTTTTACAAGTTTTTTCCTTACTCTTACACTCGTTAGTTATCTGTTAAAATCTCAACCTACACATCTCCAAAGATCATGAAATTTCACGGGGGCCTAGCCAAGACCGTTGTGCATCACTTTTCTCTTGGACACGTTGAGAGAAAAATTAGTTTTCTTGCACTAACGATCGTTTTAATCGAAATAGTGAAAATCTCACATTCTGATAGTGGTACCCCTTTGTGAAATGTGGCCGGACCAATCTCGGAATATTTTTTGCCACTAGTCACAATCAATTTGTACTACTAAGAAATGAATATGAAGAATGGTTTTGGGTTAAAATTTGTTGAAATGGCCCCCTAATTGAAAATATTCTTCTTTCAGGGGAAATTTTAACAAGTTTTTTCCTTACTCTTACACTCGTTAGTTATCTGTTAAAATCTCAACCTACACATCTCCAAAGATCATGAAATTTCACGGGGGCCTAGCCAAGACCGTTGTGCATCACTTTTCTCTTGGACACGTTGAGAGAAAAATTAGTTTTCTTGCACTAACGATCGTTTTAATCGAAATAGTGAAAATCTCACATTTCTGATAGTGGTACCCCTTTGTGAAATGTGGCCCGGACCAATCTCGGAATATTTTTTGCCACTAGTCACAATCAATTTGTACTACTAAGAAATGAATATGAAGAATGGTTTTGGGTTAAAATTTGTTGAAATGGCCCCCTAATTGAAAATATTCTTCTTTTCAGGGAAATTTTAACAAGTTTTTTCCTTACTCTTACACTCGTTAGTTATCTGTTAAAATCTCAACCTACACATCTCCAAAGATCATGAAATTTCACGGGGGCCTAGCCAAGACCGTTGTGCATCACTTTTCTCTTGGACACGTTGAGAGAAAAATTAGTTTTCTTGCACTAACGATCGTTTTAATCGAAATAGTGAAAATCTCACATTTCTGATAGTGGTACCCCTTTGTGAAATGTGGCCCGGACCAATCTCGGAATATTTTTTGCCACTAGTCACAATCAATTTGTACTACTAAGAAATGAATATGAAGAATGGTTTTGGGTTAAAATTTGTTGAAATGGCCCCCTAATTGAAAATATTCTTCTTTTCAGGGGAAATTTTTACAAGTTTTTTCCTTACTCTTACACTCGTTAGTTATCTGTTAAAATCTCAACCTACACATCTCCAAAGATCATGAAATTTCACGGGGGCCTAGCCAAGACCGTTGTGCATCACTTTTCTCTTGGACACGTTGAGAGAAAAATTAGTTTTCTTGCACTAACGATCGTTTTAATCGAAATAGTGAAAATCTCACATTTCTGATAGTGGTACCCCTTTGTGAAATGTGGCCCGGCCAATCTCGGAATATTTTTTGCCACTAGTCACAATCAATTTGTACTACTAAGAAATGAATATGAAGAATGGTTTTGGGTTAAAATTTGTTGAAATGGCCCCCTAATTGAAAATATTCTTCTTTTAGGGGAAATTTTAACAAGTTTTTTCCTTACTCTTACACTCGTTAGTTATCTGTTAAAATCTCAACCTACACATCTCCAAAGATCATGAAATTTCACGGGGGCCTAGCCAAGACCGTTGTGCATCACTTTTCTCTTGGACACGTTGAGAGAAAAATTAGTTTTCTTGCACTAACGATCGTTTTAATCGAAATAGTGAAAATCTCACATTTCTGATAGTGGTACCCCTTTGTGAAATGTGGCCGGACCAATCTCGGAATATTTTTTGCCACTAGTCACAATCAATTTGTACTACTAAGAAATGAATATGAAGAATGGTTTTGGGTTAAAATTTGTTGAAATGGCCCCCTAATTGAAAATATTCTTCTTTTCGGGGAAATTTTAACAAGTTTTTTCCTTACTCTTACACTCGTTAGTTATCTGTTAAAATCTCAACCTACACATCTCCAAAGATCATGAAATTTCACGGGGGCCTAGCCAAGACCGTTGTGCATCACTTTTCTCTTGGACACGTTGAGAGAAAAATTAGTTTTCTTGCACTAACGATCGTTTTAATCGAAATAGTGAAAATCTCACATTTCTGATAGTGGTACCCCTTTGTGAAATGTGCCCCGAACCAATCTCGGAATATTTTTTGCCACTAGTCACAATCAATTTGTACTACTAAGAAATGAATATGAAGAATGGTTTTGGGTTAAAATTTGTTGAAATGGCCCCCTAATTGAAAATATTCTTCTTTTAAGGGAAATTTTAACAAGTTTTTTCCTTACTCTTACACTCGTTAGTTATCTGTTAAAATCTCAACCTACACATCTCCAAAGATCATGAAATTTCACGGGGGCCTAGCCAAGACCGTTGTGCATCACTTTTCTCTTGGACACGTTGAGAGAAAAATTAGTTTTCTTGCACTAACGATCGTTTTAATCGAAATAGTGAAAATCTCACATTTCGATAGTGGTACCCCTTTGTGAAATGTGGCCGGACCAATCTCGGAATATTTTTTGCCACTAGTCACAATCAATTTGTACTACTAAGAAATGAATATGAAGAATGGTTTTGGGTTAAAATTTGTTGAAATGGCCCCCTAATTGAAAATATTCTTCTTTTAAGGGAAATTTTAACAAGTTTTTTCCTTACTCTTACACTCGTTAGTTATCTGTTAAAATCTCAACCTACACATCTCCAAAGATCATGAAATTTCACGGGGGCCTAGCCAAGACCGTTGTGCATCACTTTTCTCTTGGACACGTTGAGAGAAAAATTAGTTTTCTTGCACTAACGATCGTTTTAATCGAAATAGTGAAAATCTCACATTTCTGATAGTGGTACCCCTTTGTGAAATGTGGCCGGACCAATCTCGGAATATTTTTTGCCACTAGTCACAATCAATTTGTACTACTAAGAAATGAATATGAAGAATGGTTTTGGGTTAAAATTTGTTGAAATGGCCCCCTAATTGAAAATATTCTTCTTTTCAGGGGAAATTTTTACAAGTTTTTTCCTTACTCTTACACTCGTTAGTTATCTGTTAAAATCTCAACCTACACATCTCCAAAGATCATGAAATTTCACGGGGGCCTAGCCAAGACCGTTGTGCATCACTTTTCTCTTGGACACGTTGAGAGAAAAATTAGTTTTCTTGCACTAACGATCGTTTTAATCGAAATAGTGAAAATCTCACATTTCTGATAGTGGTACCCCTTTGTGAAATGTGGCCCGGACCAATCTCGGAATATTTTTTGCCACTAGTCACAATCAATTTGTACTACTAAGAAATGAATATGAAGAATGGTTTTGGGTTAAAATTTGTTGAAATGGCCCCCTAATTGAAAATATTCTTCTTTTCATGGGAAATTTTAACAAGTTTTTTCCTTACTCTTACACTCGTTAGTTATCTGTTAAAATCTCAACCTACACATCTCCAAAGATCATGAAATTTCACGGGGGCCTAGCCAAGACCGTTGTGCATCACTTTTCTCTTGGACACGTTGAGAGAAAAATTAGTTTTCTTGCACTAACGATCGTTTTAATCGAAATAGTGAAAATCTCACATTTCTGATAGTGGTACCCCTTTGTGAAATGTGGCCGGACCAATCTCGGAATATTTTTTGCCACTAGTCACAATCAATTTGTACTACTAAGAAATGAATATGAAGAATGGTTTTGGGTTAAAATTTGTTGAAATGGCCCCCTAATTGAAAATATTCTTCTTTCAGGGGAAATTTTAACAAGTTTTTTCCTTACTCTTACACTCGTTAGTTATCTGTTAAAATCTCAACCTACACATCTCCAAAGATCATGAAATTTCACGGGGGCCTAGCCAAGACCGTTGTGCATCACTTTTCTCTTGGACACGTTGAGAGAAAAATTAGTTTTCTTGCACTAACGATCGTTTTAATCGAAATAGTGAAAATCTCACATTTCTGATAGTGGTACCCCTTTGTGAAATGTGGCCCGGACCAATCTCGGAATTTTTTTTGCCACTAGTCACAATCAATTTGTACTACTAAGAAATGAATATGAAGAATGGTTTTGGGTTAAAATTTGTTGAAATGGCCCCCTAATTGAAAATATTCTTCTTTTCAGGGGAAATTTTTACAAGTTTTTTCCTTACTCTTACACTCGTTAGTTATCTGTTAAAATCTCAACCTACACATCTCCAAAGATCATGAAATTTCACGGGGGCCTAGCCAAGACCGTTGTGCATCACTTTTCTCTTGGACACGTTGAGAGAAAAATTAGTTTTCTTGCACTAACGATCGTTTTAATCGAAATAGTGAAAATCTCACATTTCTGATAGTGGTACCCCTTTGTGAAATGTGGCCCGGCCAATCTCGGAATATTTTTTGCCACTAGTCACAATCAATTTGTACTACTAAGAAATGAATATGAAGAATGGTTTTGGGTTAAAATTTGTTGAAATGGCCCCCTAATTGAAAATATTCTTCTTTCAGGGGAAATTTTAACAAGTTTTTTCCTTACTCTTACACTCGTTAGTTATCTGTTAAAATCTCAACCTACACATCTCCAAAGATCATGAAATTTCACGGGGGCCTAGCCAAGACCGTTGTGCATCACTTTTCTCTTGGACACGTTGAGAGAAAAATTAGTTTTCTTGCACTAACGATCGTTTTAATCGAAATAGTGAAAATCTCACATTTCTGATAGTGGTACCCCTTTGTGAAATGTGGCCGGACCAATCTCGGAATATTTTTTGCCACTAGTCACAATCAATTTGTACTACTAAGAAATGAATATGAAGAATGGTTTTGGGTTAAAATTTGTTGAAATGGCCCCCTAATTGAAAATATTCTTCTTTTCAGGGGAAATTTTAACAAGTTTTTTCCTTACTCTTACACTCGTTAGTTATCTGTTAAAATCTCAACCTACACATCTCCAAAGATCATGAAATTTCACGGGGGCCTAGCCAAGACCGTTGTGCATCACTTTTCTCTTGGACACGTTGAGAGAAAAATTAGTTTTCTTGCACTAACGATCGTTTTAATCGAAATAGTGAAAATCTCACATTTCTGATAGTGGTACCCCTTTGTGAAATGTGGCCGGAACCAATCTCGGAATATTTTTTGCCACTAGTCACAATCAATTTGTACTACTAAGAAATGAATATGAAGAATGGTTTTGGGTTAAAATTTGTTGAAATGGCCCCCTAATTGAAAATATTCTTCTTTTAAGGGAAATTTTAACAAGTTTTTTCCTTACTCTTACACTCGTTAGTTATCTGTTAAAATCTCAACCTACACATCTCCAAAGATCATGAAATTTCACGGGGGCCTAGCCAAGACCGTTGTGCATCACTTTTCTCTTGGACACGTTGAGAGAAAAATTAGTTTTCTTGCACTAACGATCGTTTTAATCGAAATAGTGAAAATCTCACATTTCTGATAGTGGTACCCCTTTGTGAAATGTGGCCCGGACCAATCTCGGAATATTTTTTGCCACTAGTCACAATCAATTTGTACTACTAAGAAATGAATATGAAGAATGGTTTTGGGTTAAAATTTGTTGAAATGGCCCCCTAATTGAAAATATTCTTCTTTTCAGGGGAAATTTTTAACAAGTTTTTTCCTTACTCTTACACTCGTTAGTTATCTGTTAAAATCTCAACCTACACATCTCCAAAGATCATGAAATTTCACGGGGGCCTAGCCAAGACCGTTGTGCATCACTTTTCTCTTGGACACGTTGAGAGAAAAATTAGTTTTCTTGCACTAACGATCGTTTTAATCGAAATAGTGAAAATCTCACATTTCTGATAGTGGTACCCCTTTGTGAAATGTGGCCGGACCAATCTCGGAATATTTTTTGCCACTAGTCACAATCAATTTGTACTACTAAGAAATGAATATGAAGAATGGTTTTGGGTTAAAATTTGTTGAAATGGCCCCCTAATTGAAAATATTCTTCTTTTCAGGGGAAATTTTAACAAGTTTTTTCCTTACTCTTACACTCGTTAGTTATCTCTTAAAATCTCAACCTACACATCTCCAAAGATCATGAAATTTCACGGGGGCCTAGCCAAGACCGTTGTGCATCACTTTTCTCTTGGACACGTTGAGAGAAAAATTAGTTTTCTTGCACTAACGATCGTTTTAATCGAAATAGTGAAAATCTCACATTTCTGATAGTGGTACCCCTTTGTGAAATGTGGCCCGGACCAATCTCGGAATATTTTTTGCCACTAGTCACAATCAATTTGTACTACTAAGAAATGAATATGAAGAATGGTTTTGGGTTAAAATTTGTTGAAATGGCCCCCTAATTGAAAATATTCTTCTTTTCAGGGGAAATTTTAACAAGTTTTTTCCTTACTCTTACACTCGTTAGTTATCTGTTAAAATCTCAACCTACACATCTCCAAAGATCATGAAATTTCACGGGGGCCTAGCCAAGACCGTTGTGCATCACTTTTCTCTTGGACACGTTGAGAGAAAAATTAGTTTTCTTGCACTAACGATCGTTTTAATCGAAATAGTGAAAATCTCACATTCTGATAGTGGTACCCCTTTGTGAAATGTGGCCGGACCAATCTCGGAATATTTTTTGCCACTAGTCACAATCAATTTGTACTACTAAGAAATGAATATGAAGAATGGTTTTGGGTTAAAATTTGTTGAAATGGCCCCCTAATTGAAAATATTCTTCTTTTCAGGGGAAATTTTTACAAGTTTTTTCCTTACTCTTACACTCGTTAGTTATCTGTTAAAATCTCAACCTACACATCTCCAAAGATCATGAAATTTCACGGGGGCCTAGCCAAGACCGTTGTGCATCACTTTTCTCTTGGACACGTTGAGAGAAAAATTAGTTTTCTTGCACTAACGATCGTTTTAATCGAAATAGTGAAAATCTCACATTTCTGATAGTGGTACCCCTTTGTGAAATGTGGCCCGGACCAATCTCGGAATATTTTTTGCCACTAGTCACAATCAATTTGTACTACTAAGAAATGAATATGAAGAATGGTTTTGGGTTAAAATTTGTTGAAATGGCCCCCTAATTGAAAATATTCTTCTTTTAAGGGAAATTTTAACAAGTTTTTTCCTTACTCTTACACTCGTTAGTTATCTGTTAAAATCTCAACCTACACATCTCCAAAGATCATGAAATTTCACGGGGGCCTAGCCAAGACCGTTGTGCATCACTTTTCTCTTGGACACGTTGAGAGAAAAATTAGTTTTCTTGCACTAACGATCGTTTTAATCGAAATAGTGAAAATCTCACATTTCTGATAGTGGTACCCCTTTGTGAAATGTGGCCGGACCAATCTCGGAATATTTTTTGCCACTAGTCACAATCAATTTGTACTACTAAGAAATGAATATGAAGAATGGTTTTGGGTTAAAATTTGTTGAAATGGCCCCCTAATTGAAAATATTCTTCTTTTACGGGAAATTTTAACAAGTTTTTTCCTTACTCTTACACTCGTTAGTTATCTGTTAAAATCTCAACCTACACATCTCCAAAGATCATGAAATTTCACGGGGGCCTAGCCAAGACCGTTGTGCATCACTTTTCTCTTGGACACGTTGAGAGAAAAATTAGTTTTCTTGCACTAACGATCGTTTTAATCGAAATAGTGAAAATCTCACATTTCTGATAGTGGTACCCCTTTGTGAAATGTGGCCCGGACCAATCTCGGAATTTTTTTTGCCACTAGTCACAATCAATTTGTACTACTAAGAAATGAATATGAAGAATGGTTTTGGGTTAAAATTTGTTGAAATGGCCCCCTAATTGAAAATATTCTTCTTTTCAGGGGAAATTTTTACAAGTTTTTTCCTTACTCTTACACTCGTTAGTTATCTGTTAAAATCTCAACCTACACATCTCCAAAGATCATGAAATTTCACGGGGGCCTAGCCAAGACCGTTGTGCATCACTTTTCTCTTGGACACGTTGAGAGAAAAATTAGTTTTCTTGCACTAACGATCGTTTTAATCGAAATAGTGAAAATCTCACATTTCTGATAGTGGTACCCCTTTGTGAAATGTGGCCGGACCAATCTCGGAATATTTTTTGCCACTAGTCACAATCAATTTGTACTACTAAGAAATGAATATGAAGAATGGTTTTGGGTTAAAATTTGTTGAAATGGCCCCCTAATTGAAAATATTCTTCTTTTCTGGGGAAATTTTAACAAGTTTTTTCCTTACTCTTACACTCGTTAGTTAATCGTTAAAATCTCAACCTACACATCTCCAAAGATCATGAAATTTCACGGGGGCCTAGCCAAGACCGTTGTGCATCACTTTTCTCTTGGACACGTTGAGAGAAAAATTAGTTTTCTTGCACTAACGATCGTTTTAATCGAAATAGTGAAAATCTCACATTTCTGATAGTGGTACCCCTTTGTGAAATGTGGCCCGGACCAATCTCGGAATATTTTTTGCCACTAGTCACAATCAATTTGTACTACTAAGAAATGAATATGAAGAATGGTTTTGGGTTAAAATTTGTTGAAATGGCCCCCTAATTGAAAATATTCTTCTTTCAGGGGAAATTTTAACAAGTTTTTTCCTTACTCTTACACTCGTTAGTTAACTGTTAAAATCTCAACCTACACATCTCCAAAGATCATGAAATTTCACGGGGGCCTAGCCAAGACCGTTGTGCATCACTTTTCTCTTGGACACGTTGAGAGAAAAATTAGTTTTCTTGCACTAACGATCGTTTTAATCGAAATAGTGAAAATCTCACATTTCTGATAGTGGTACCCCTTTGTGAAATGTGGCCCGGACCAATCTCGGAATTTTTTTTGCCACTAGTCACAATCAATTTGTACTACTAAGAAATGAATATGAAGAATGGTTTTGGGTTAAAATTTGTTGAAATGGCCCCCTAATTGAAAATATTCTTCTTTTCAGGGGAAATTTTTACAAGTTTTTTCCTTACTCTTACACTCGTTAGTTATCTGTTAAAATCTCAACCTACACATCTCCAAAGATCATGAAATTTCACGGGGGCCTAGCCAAGACCGTTGTGCATCACTTTTCTCTTGGACACGTTGAGAGAAAAATTAGTTTTCTTGCACTAACGATCGTTTTAATCGAAATAGTGAAAATCTCACATTCTGATAGTGGTACCCCTTTGTGAAATGTGGCCGGACCAATCTCGGAATATTTTTTGCCACTAGTCACAATCAATTTGTACTACTAAGAAATGAATATGAAGAATGGTTTTGGGTTAAAATTTGTTGAAATGGCCCCCTAATTGAAAATATTCTTCTTTCAGGGGAAATTTTAACAAGTTTTTTCCTTACTCTTACACTCGTTAGTTATCTGTTAAAATCTCAACCTACACATCTCCAAAGATCATGAAATTTCACGGGGGCCTAGCCAAGACCGTTGTGCATCACTTTTCTCTTGGACACGTTGAGAGAAAAATTAGTTTTCTTGCACTAACGATCGTTTTAATCGAAATAGTGAAAATCTCACATTTCTGATAGTGGTACCCCTTTGTGAAATGTGGCCGGACCAATCTCGGAATATTTTTTGCCACTAGTCACAATCAATTTGTACTACTAAGAAATGAATATGAAGAATGGTTTTGGGTTAAAATTTGTTGAAATGGCCCCCTAATTGAAAATATTCTTCTTTTCATGAGAAATTTTAACAAGTTTTTTCCTTACTCTTACACTCGTTAGTTATCTGTTAAAATCTCAACCTACACATCTCCAAAGATCATGAAATTTCACGGGGGCCTAGCCAAGACCGTTGTGCATCACTTTTCTCTTGGACACGTTGAGAGAAAAATTAGTTTTCTTGCACTAACGATCGTTTTAATCGAAATAGTGAAAATCTCACATTTCTGATAGTGGTACCCCTTTGTGAAATGTGGCCGGGACCAATCTCGGAATTTTTTTTGCCACTAGTCACAATCAATTTGTACTACTAAGAAATGAATATGAAGAATGGTTTTGGGTTAAAATTTGTTGAAATGGCCCCCTAATTGAAAATATTCTTCTTTTCAGGGGAAATTTTTACAAGTTTTTTCCTTACTCTTACACTCGTTAGTTATCTGTTAAAATCTCAACCTACACATCTCCAAAGATCATGAAATTTCACGGGGGCCTAGCCAAGACCGTTGTGCATCACTTTTCTCTTGGACACGTTGAGAGAAAAATTAGTTTTCTTGCACTAACGATCGTTTTAATCGAAATAGTGAAAATCTCACATTTCTGATAGTGGTACCCCTTTGTGAAATGTGGCCGGACCAATCTCGGAATATTTTTTGCCACTAGTCACAATCAATTTGTACTACTAAGAAATGAATATGAAGAATGGTTTTGGGTTAAAATTTGTTGAAATGGCCCCCTAATTGAAAATATTCTTCTTTTCAGGGGAAATTTTAACAAGTTTTTTCCTTACTCTTACACTCGTTAGTTATCTGCTAAAATCTCAACCTACACATCTCCAAAGATCATGAAATTTCACGGGGGCCTAGCCAAGACCGTTGTGCATCACTTTTCTCTTGGACACGTTGAGAGAAAAATTAGTTTTCTTGCACTAACGATCGTTTTAATCGAAATAGTGAAAATCTCACATTTCTGATAGTGGTACCCCTTTGTGAAATGTGGCCGGACCAATCTCGGAATATTTTTTGCCACTAGTCACAATCAATTTGTACTACTAAGAAATGAATATGAAGAATGGTTTTGGGTTAAAATTTGTTGAAATGGCCCCCTAATTGAAAATATTCTTCTTTTCAGGGGAAATTTTAACAAGTTTTTTCCTTACTCTTACACTCGTTAGTTATCTGTTAAAATCTCAACCTACACATCTCCAAAGATCATGAAATTTCACGGGGGCCTAGCCAAGACCGTTGTGCATCACTTTTCTCTTGGACACGTTGAGAGAAAAATTAGTTTTCTTGCACTAACGATCGTTTTAATCGAAATAGTGAAAATCTCACATTTCTGATAGTGGTACCCCTTTGTGAAATGTGGACCGGACCAATCTCGGAATATTTTTTGCCACTAGTCACAATCAATTTGTACTACTAAGAAATGAATATGAAGAATGGTTTTGGGTTAAAATTTGTTGAAATGGCCCCCTAATTGAAAATATTCTTCTTTTTAGGGGAAATTTTTACAAGTTTTTTCCTTACTCTTACACTCGTTAGTTATCTGTTAAAATCTCAACCTACACATCTCCAAAGATCATGAAATTTCACGGGGGCCTAGCCAAGACCGTTGTGCATCACTTTTCTCTTGGACACGTTGAGAGAAAAATTAGTTTTCTTGCACTAACGATCGTTTTAATCGAAATAGTGAAAATCTCACATTTCTGATAGTGGTACCCCTTTGTGAAATGTGGCCCGGACCAATCTCGGAATATTTTTTGCCACTAGTCACAATCAATTTGTACTACTAAGAAATGAATATGAAGAATGGTTTTGGGTTAAAATTTGTTGAAATGGCCCCCTAATTGAAAATATTCTTCTTTTCAGGGGAAATTTTAACAAGTTTTTTCCTTACTCTTACACTCGTTAGTTATCTGTTAAAATCTCAACCTACACATCTCCAAAGATCATGAAATTTCACGGGGGCCTAGCCAAGACCGTTGTGCATCACTTTTCTCTTGGACACGTTGAGAGAAAAATTAGTTTTCTTGCACTAACGATCGTTTTAATCGAAATAGTGAAAATCTCACATTTCTGATAGTGGTACCCCTTTGTGAAATGTGGCCCGGACCAATCTCGGAATATTTTTTGCCACTAGTCACAATCAATTTGTACTACTAAGAAATGAATATGAAGAATGGTTTTGGGTTAAAATTTGTTGAAATGGCCCCCTAATTGAAAATATTCTTCTTTTCAGGGGAAATTTTAACAAGTTTTTTCCTTACTCTTACACTCGTTAGTTATCTGTTAAAATCTCAACCTACACATCTCCAAAGATCATGAAATTTCACGGGGGCCTAGCCAAGACCGTTGTGCATCACTTTTCTCTTGGACACGTTGAGAGAAAAATTAGTTTTCTTGCACTAACGATCGTTTTAATCGAAATAGTGAAAATCTCACAGATAGTGGTACCCCTTTGTGAAATGTGGCCCGGACCAATCTCGGAATTTTTTTTGCCACTAGTCACAATCAATTTGTACTACTAAGAAATGAATATGAAGAATGGTTTTGGGTTAAAATTTGTTGAAATGGCCCCCTAATTGAAAATATTCTTCTTTTCATGGGAAATTTTTACAAGTTTTTTCCTTACTCTTACACTCGTTAGTTATCTGTTAAAATCTCAACCTACACATCTCCAAAGATCATGAAATTTCACGGGGGCCTAGCCAAGACCGTTGTGCATCACTTTTCTCTTGGACACGTTGAGAGAAAAATTAGTTTTCTTGCACTAACGATCGTTTTAATCGAAATAGTGAAAATCTCACATTTCTGATAGTGGTACCCCTTTGTGAAATGTGGCCCGACCAATCTCGGAATATTTTTTGCCACTAGTCACAATCAATTTGTACTACTAAGAAATGAATATGAAGAATGGTTTTGGGTTAAAATTTGTTGAAATGGCCCCCTAATTGAAAATATTCTTCTTTTAGGGGAAATTTTAACAAGTTTTTTCCTTACTCTTACACTCGTTAGTTATCTGTTAAAATCTCAACCTACACATCTCCAAAGATCATGAAATTTCACGGGGGCCTAGCCAAGACCGTTGTGCATCACTTTTCTCTTGGACACGTTGAGAGAAAAATTAGTTTTCTTGCACTAACGATCGTTTTAATCGAAATAGTGAAAATCTCACATTTCTGATAGTGGTACCCCTTTGTGAAATGTGGCCCGGACCAATCTCGGAATATTTTTTGCCACTAGTCACAATCAATTTGTACTACTAAGAAATGAATATGAAGAATGGTTTTGGGTTAAAATTTGTTGAAATGGCCCCCTAATTGAAAATATTCTTCTTTTAGGGGAAATTTTAACAAGTTTTTTCCTTACTCTTACACTCGTTAGTTATCTGTTAAAATCTCAACCTACACATCTCCAAAGATCATGAAATTTCACGGGGGCCTAGCCAAGACCGTTGTGCATCACTTTTCTCTTGGACACGTTGAGAGAAAAATTAGTTTTCTTGCACTAACGATCGTTTTAATCGAAATAGTGAAAATCTCACATTCTGATAGTGGTACCCCTTTGTGAAATGTGGCACGGACCAATCTCGGAATATTTTTTGCCACTAGTCACAATCAATTTGTACTACTAAGAAATGAATATGAAGAATGGTTTTGGGTTAAAATTTGTTGAAATGGCCCCCTAATTGAAAATATTCTTCTTTTCAGGGGAAATTTTTACAAGTTTTTTCCTTACTCTTACACTCGTTAGTTATCTGTTAAAATCTCAACCTACACATCTCCAAAGATCATGAAATTTCACGGGGGCCTAGCCAAGACCGTTGTGCATCACTTTTCTCTTGGACACGTTGAGAGAAAAATTAGTTTTCTTGCACTAACGATCGTTTTAATCGAAATAGTGAAAATCTCACATTTCTGATAGTGGTACCCCTTTGTGAAATGTGGCCCGGACCAATCTCGGAATATTTTTTGCCACTAGTCACAATCAATTTGTACTACTAAGAAATGAATATGAAGAATGGTTTTGGGTTAAAATTTGTTGAAATGGCCCCCTAATTGAAAATATTCTTCTTTTCAGGGGAAATTTTAACAAGTTTTTTCCTTACTCTTACACTCGTTAGTTATCTGTTAAAATCTCAACCTACACATCTCCAAAGATCATGAAATTTCACGGGGGCCTAGCCAAGACCGTTGTGCATCACTTTTCTCTTGGACACGTTGAGAGAAAAATTAGTTTTCTTGCACTAACGATCGTTTTAATCGAAATAGTGAAAATCTCACATTTCTGATAGTGGTACCCCTTTGTGAAATGTGGCCCGGACCAATCTCGGAATTTTTTTTGCCACTAGTCACAATCAATTTGTACTACTAAGAAATGAATATGAAGAATGGTTTTGGGTTAAAATTTGTTGAAATGGCCCCCTAATTGAAAATATTCTTCTTTTCAGGGGAAATTTTTACAAGTTTTTTCCTTACTCTTACACTCGTTAGTTATCTGTTAAAATCTCAACCTACACATCTCCAAAGATCATGAAATTTCACGGGGGCCTAGCCAAGACCGTTGTGCATCACTTTTCTCTTGGACACGTTGAGAGAAAAATTAGTTTTCTTGCACTAACGATCGTTTTAATCGAAATAGTGAAAATCTCACATTTCTGATAGTGGTACCCCTTTGTGAAATGTGGCCCGACCAATCTCGGAATATTTTTTGCCACTAGTCACAATCAATTTGTACTACTAAGAAATGAATATGAAGAATGGTTTTGGGTTAAAATTTGTTGAAATGGCCCCCTAATTGAAAATATTCTTCTTTTCATGGGAAATTTTAACAAGTTTTTTCCTTACTCTTACACTCGTTAGTTATCTGTTAAAATCTCAACCTACACATCTCCAAAGATCATGAAATTTCACGGGGGCCTAGCCAAGACCGTTGTGCATCACTTTTCTCTTGGACACGTTGAGAGAAAAATTAGTTTTCTTGCACTAACGATCGTTTTAATCGAAATAGTGAAAATCTCACATTTCTGATAGTGGTACCCCTTTGTGAAATGTGGCCCGGACCAATCTCGGAATATTTTTTGCCACTAGTCACAATCAATTTGTACTACTAAGAAATGAATATGAAGAATGGTTTTGGGTTAAAATTTGTTGAAATGGCCCCCTAATTGAAAATATTCTTCTTTTCATGGGAAATTTTAACAAGTTTTTTCCTTACTCTTACACTCGTTAGTTATCTGTTAAAATCTCAACCTACACATCTCCAAAGATCATGAAATTTCACGGGGGCCTAGCCAAGACCGTTGTGCATCACTTTTCTCTTGGACACGTTGAGAGAAAAATTAGTTTTCTTGCACTAACGATCGTTTTAATCGAAATAGTGAAAATCTCACATTTCTGATAGTGGTACCCCTTTGTGAAATGTGGCCCGGACCAATCTCGGAATATTTTTTGCCACTAGTCACAATCAATTTGTACTACTAAGAAATGAATATGAAGAATGGTTTTGGGTTAAAATTTGTTGAAATGGCCCCCTAATTGAAAATATTCTTCTTTTCATGGGAAATTTTAACAAGTTTTTTCCTTACTCTTACACTCGTTAGTTATCTGTTAAAATCTCAACCTACACATCTCCAAAGATCATGAAATTTCACGGGGGCCTAGCCAAGACCGTTGTGCATCACTTTTCTCTTGGACACGTTGAGAGAAAAATTAGTTTTCTTGCACTAACGATCGTTTTAATCGAAATAGTGAAAATCTCACATTTCTGATAGTGGTACCCCTTTGTGAAATGTGGCCCGGACCAATCTCGGAATATTTTTTGCCACTAGTCACAATCAATTTGTACTACTAAGAAATGAATATGAAGAATGGTTTTGGGTTAAAATTTGTTGAAATGGCCCCCTAATTGAAAATATTCTTCTTTTAAGGGAAATTTTAACAAGTTTTTTCCTTACTCTTACACTCGTTAGTTATCTGTTAAAATCTCAACCTACACATCTCCAAAGATCATGAAATTTCACGGGGGCCTAGCCAAGACCGTTGTGCATCACTTTTCTCTTGGACACGTTGAGAGAAAAATTAGTTTTCTTGCACTAACGATCGTTTTAATCGAAATAGTGAAAATCTCACATTTCTGATAGTGGTACCCCTTTGTGAAATGTGGCCGGACCAATCTCGGAATATTTTTTGCCACTAGTCACAATCAATTTGTACTACTAAGAAATGAATATGAAGAATGGTTTTGGGTTAAAATTTGTTGAAATGGCCCCCTAATTGAAAATATTCTTCTTTTCAGGGGAAATTTTTACAAGTTTTTTCCTTACTCTTACACTCGTTAGTTATCTGTTAAAATCTCAACCTACACATCTCCAAAGATCATGAAATTTCACGGGGGCCTAGCCAAGACCGTTGTGCATCACTTTTCTCTTGGACACGTTGAGAGAAAAATTAGTTTTCTTGCACTAACGATCGTTTTAATCGAAATAGTGAAAATCTCACATTTCTGATAGTGGTACCCCTTTGTGAAATGTGGCCCGGACCAATCTCGGAATATTTTTTGCCACTAGTCACAATCAATTTGTACTACTAAGAAATGAATATGAAGAATGGTTTTGGGTTAAAATTTGTTGAAATGGCCCCCTAATTGAAAATATTCTTCTTTTAAGGGAAATTTTAACAAGTTTTTTCCTTACTCTTACACTCGTTAGTTATCTGTTAAAATCTCAACCTACACATCTCCAAAGATCATGAAATTTCACGGGGGCCTAGCCAAGACCGTTGTGCATCACTTTTCTCTTGGACACGTTGAGAGAAAAATTAGTTTTCTTGCACTAACGATCGTTTTAATCGAAATAGTGAAAATCTCACATTTCTGATAGTGGTACCCCTTTGTGAAATGTGGCCCGGACCAATCTCGGAATATTTTTTGCCACTAGTCACAATCAATTTGTACTACTAAGAAATGAATATGAAGAATGGTTTTGGGTTAAAATTTGTTGAAATGGCCCCCTAATTGAAAATATTCTTCTTTTCAGGGAAATTTTAACAAGTTTTTTCCTTACTCTTACACTCGTTAGTTATCTGTTAAAATCTCAACCTACACATCTCCAAAGATCATGAAATTTCACGGGGGCCTAGCCAAGACCGTTGTGCATCACTTTTCTCTTGGACACGTTGAGAGAAAAATTAGTTTTCTTGCACTAACGATCGTTTTAATCGAAATAGTGAAAATCTCACATTTCTGATAGTGGTACCCCTTTGTGAAATGTGGCCGGACCAATCTCGGAATATTTTTTGCCACTAGTCACAATCAATTTGTACTACTAAGAAATGAATATGAAGAATGGTTTTGGGTTAAAATTTGTTGAAATGGCCCCCTAATTGAAAATATTCTTCTTTCAGGGGAAATTTTAACAAGTTTTTTCCTTACTCTTACACTCGTTAGTTATCTGTTAAAATCTCAACCTACACATCTCCAAAGATCATGAAATTTCACGGGGGCCTAGCCAAGACCGTTGTGCATCACTTTTCTCTTGGACACGTTGAGAGAAAAATTAGTTTTCTTGCACTAACGATCGTTTTAATCGAAATAGTGAAAATCTCACATTTCTGATAGTGGTACCCCTTTGTGAAATGTGGCCCGGACCAATCTCGGAATATTTTTTGCCACTAGTCACAATCAATTTGTACTACTAAGAAATGAATATGAAGAATGGTTTTGGGTTAAAATTTGTTGAAATGGCCCCCTAATTGAAAATATTCTTCTTTTCAGGGGAAATTTTAACAAGTTTTTTCCTTACTCTTACACTCGTTAGTTATCTGTTAAAATCTCAACCTACACATCTCCAAAGATCATGAAATTTCACGGGGGCCTAGCCAAGACCGTTGTGCATCACTTTTCTCTTGGACACGTTGAGAGAAAAATTAGTTTTCTTGCACTAACGATCGTTTTAATCGAAATAGTGAAAATCTCACATTTCTGATAGTGGTACCCCTTTGTGAAATGTGGCCCGGACCAATCTCGGAATATTTTTTGCCACTAGTCACAATCAATTTGTACTACTAAGAAATGAATATGAAGAATGGTTTTGGGTTAAAATTTGTTGAAATGGCCCCCTAATTGAAAATATTCTTCTTTTAGGGGAAATTTTAACAAGTTTTTTCCTTACTCTTACACTCGTTAGTTATCTGTTAAAATCTCAACCTACACATCTCCAAAGATCATGAAATTTCACGGGGGCCTAGCCAAGACCGTTGTGCATCACTTTTCTCTTGGACACGTTGAGAGAAAAATTAGTTTTCTTGCACTAACGATCGTTTTAATCGAAATAGTGAAAATCTCACATTTCTGATAGTGGTACCCCTTTGTGAAATGTGGCCCGGACCAATCTCGGAATATTTTTTGCCACTAGTCACAATCAATTTGTACTACTAAGAAATGAATATGAAGAATGGTTTTGGGTTAAAATTTGTTGAAATGGCCCCCTAATTGAAAATATTCTTCTTTTCAGGGAAATTTTAACAAGTTTTTTCCTTACTCTTACACTCGTTAGTTATCCGTTAAAATCTCAACCTACACATCTCCAAAGATCATGAAATTTCACGGGGGCCTAGCCAAGACCGTTGTGCATCACTTTTCTCTTGGACACGTTGAGAGAAAAATTAGTTTTCTTGCACTAACGATCGTTTTAATCGAAATAGTGAAAATCTCACATTTCTGATAGTGGTACCCCTTTGTGAAATGTGGCCCGGACCAATCTCGGAATATTTTTTGCCACTAGTCACAATCAATTTGTACTACTAAGAAATGAATATGAAGAATGGTTTTGGGTTAAAATTTGTTGAAATGGCCCCCTAATTGAAAATATTCTTCTTTTAGGGGAAATTTTAACAAGTTTTTTCCTTACTCTTACACTCGTTAGTTATCTCGTTAAAATCTCAACCTACACATCTCCAAAGATCATGAAATTTCACGGGGGCCTAGCCAAGACCGTTGTGCATCACTTTTCTCTTGGACACGTTGAGAGAAAAATTAGTTTTCTTGCACTAACGATCGTTTTAATCGAAATAGTGAAAATCTCACATTTCTGATAGTGGTACCCCTTTGTGAAATGTGGCCCGGACCAATCTCGGAATATTTTTTGCCACTAGTCACAATCAATTTGTACTACTAAGAAATGAATATGAAGAATGGTTTTGGGTTAAAATTTGTTGAAATGGCCCCCTAATTGAAAATATTCTTCTTTTCGGGGAAATTTTTACAAGTTTTTTCCTTACTCTTACACTCGTTAGTTATCTGTTAAAATCTCAACCTACACATCTCCAAAGATCATGAAATTTCACGGGGGCCTAGCCAAGACCGTTGTGCATCACTTTTCTCTTGGACACGTTGAGAGAAAAATTAGTTTTCTTGCACTAACGATCGTTTTAATCGAAATAGTGAAAATCTCACATTTCTGATAGTGGTACCCCTTTGTGAAATGTGGCCGGACCAATCTCGGAATATTTTTTGCCACTAGTCACAATCAATTTGTACTACTAAGAAATGAATATGAAGAATGGTTTTGGGTTAAAATTTGTTGAAATGGCCCCCTAATTGAAAATATTCTTCTTTTAAGGGAAATTTTAACAAGTTTTTTCCTTACTCTTACACTCGTTAGTTATCTGTTAAAATCTCAACCTACACATCTCCAAAGATCATGAAATTTCACGGGGGCCTAGCCAAGACCGTTGTGCATCACTTTTCTCTTGGACACGTTGAGAGAAAAATTAGTTTTCTTGCACTAACGATCGTTTTAATCGAAATAGTGAAAATCTCACATTTCTGATAGTGGTACCCCTTTGTGAAATGTGGCCCGGACCAATCTCGGAATATTTTTTGCCACTAGTCACAATCAATTTGTACTACTAAGAAATGAATATGAAGAATGGTTTTGGGTTAAAATTTGTTGAAATGGCCCCCTAATTGAAAATATTCTTCTTTTCAGGGGAAATTTTAACAAGTTTTTTCCTTACTCTTACACTCGTTAGTTATCTGTTAAAATCTCAACCTACACATCTCCAAAGATCATGAAATTTCACGGGGGCCTAGCCAAGACCGTTGTGCATCACTTTTCTCTTGGACACGTTGAGAGAAAAATTAGTTTTCTTGCACTAACGATCGTTTTAATCGAAATAGTGAAAATCTCACATTTCTGATAGTGGTACCCCTTTGTGAAATGTGGCCCGGACCAATCTCGGAATATTTTTTGCCACTAGTCACAATCAATTTGTACTACTAAGAAATGAATATGAAGAATGGTTTTGGGTTAAAATTTGTTGAAATGGCCCCCTAATTGAAAATATTCTTCTTTTAAGGGAAATTTTAACAAGTTTTTTCCTTACTCTTACACTCGTTAGTTATCTGTTAAAATCTCAACCTACACATCTCCAAAGATCATGAAATTTCACGGGGGCCTAGCCAAGACCGTTGTGCATCACTTTTCTCTTGGACACGTTGAGAGAAAAATTAGTTTTCTTGCACTAACGATCGTTTTAATCGAAATAGTGAAAATCTCACATTTCTGATAGTGGTACCCCTTTGTGAAATGTGGCCCGACCAATCTCGGAATATTTTTTGCCACTAGTCACAATCAATTTGTACTACTAAGAAATGAATATGAAGAATGGTTTTGGGTTAAAATTTGTTGAAATGGCCCCCTAATTGAAAATATTCTTCTTTTAGGGGAAATTTTAACAAGTTTTTTCCTTACTCTTACACTCGTTAGTTATCTGTTAAAATCTCAACCTACACATCTCCAAAGATCATGAAATTTCACGGGGGCCTAGCCAAGACCGTTGTGCATCACTTTTCTCTTGGACACGTTGAGAGAAAAATTAGTTTTCTTGCACTAACGATCGTTTTAATCGAAATAGTGAAAATCTCACATTTCTGATAGTGGTACCCCTTTGTGAAAT
Organism: Cannabis sativa; assembly: GCF_029168945.1. Lineage (NCBI taxonomy): Eukaryota > Viridiplantae > Streptophyta > Magnoliopsida > Rosales > Cannabaceae > Cannabis > Cannabis sativa. The sequence continues at coordinate 101,557 of NW_026870042.1, forward strand.
GTGGCCCGACCAATCTCGGAATATTTTTTGCCACTAGTCACAATCAATTTGTACTACTAAGAAATGAATATGAAGAATGGTTTTGGGTTAAAATTTATTGAAATGGCCCCCTAATTGAAAATATTCTTCTTTTCTAGGGAAATTTTAACAAGTTTTTTCCTTACTCTTACACTCGTTAGTTATCTGTTAAAATCTCAACCTACACATCTCCAAAGATCATGAAATTTCACGGGGGCCTAGCCAAGACCGTTGTGCATCACTTTTCTCTTGGACACGTTGAGAGAAAAATTAGTTTTCTTGCACTAACGATCGTTTTAATCGAAATAGTGAAAATCTCACATTTCTGATAGTGGTACCCCTTTGTGAAATGTGGCCCGGACCAATCTCGGAATATTTTTTGCCACTAGTCACAATCAATTTGTACTACTAAGAAATGAATATGAAGAATGGTTTTGGGTTAAAATTTGTTGAAATGGCCCCCTAATTGAAAATATTCTTCTTTTAAGGGAAATTTTAACAAGTTTTTTCCTTACTCTTACACTCGTTAGTTATCTCGTTAAAATCTCAACCTACACATCTCCAAAGATCATGAAATTTCACGGGGGCCTAGCCAAGACCGTTGTGCATCACTTTTCTCTTGGACACGTTGAGAGAAAAATTAGTTTTCTTGCACTAACGATCGTTTTAATCGAAATAGTGAAAATCTCACATTTCTGATAGTGGTACCCCTTTGTGAAATGTGGCCCGGACCAATCTCGGAATATTTTTTGCCACTAGTCACAATCAATTTGTACTACTAAGAAATGAATATGAAGAATGGTTTTGGGTTAAAATTTGTTGAAATGGCCCCCTAATTGAAAATATTCTTCTTTTCAGGGGAAATTTTAACAAGTTTTTTCCTTACTCTTACACTCGTTAGTTATCTGTTAAAATCTCAACCTACACATCTCCAAAGATCATGAAATTTCACGGGGGCCTAGCCAAGACCGTTGTGCATCACTTTTCTCTTGGACACGTTGAGAGAAAAATTAGTTTTCTTGCACTAACGATCGTTTTAATCGAAATAGTGAAAATCTCACATTTCTGATAGTGGTACCCCTTTGTGAAATGTGGCCCGACCAATCTCGGAATATTTTTTGCCACTAGTCACAATCAATTTGTACTACTAAGAAATGAATATGAAGAATGGTTTTGGGTTAAAATTTGTTGAAATGGCCCCCTAATTGAAAATATTCTTCTTTCAGGGGAAATTTTAACAAGTTTTTTCCTTACTCTTACACTCGTTAGTTATCTGTTAAAATCTCAACCTACACATCTCCAAAGATCATGAAATTTCACGGGGGCCTAGCCAAGACCGTTGTGCATCACTTTTCTCTTGGACACGTTGAGAGAAAAATTAGTTTTCTTGCACTAACGATCGTTTTAATCGAAATAGTGAAAATCTCACATTTCTGATAGTGGTACCCCTTTGTGAAATGTGGCCCGACCAATCTCGGAATATTTTTTGCCACTAGTCACAATCAATTTGTACTACTAAGAAATGAATATGAAGAATGGTTTTGGGTTAAAATTTGTTGAAATGGCCCCCTAATTGAAAATATTCTTCTTTTCTTGGGAAATTTTAACAAGTTTTTTCCTTACTCTTACACTCGTTAGTTATCTGTTAAAATCTCAACCTACACATCTCCAAAGATCATGAAATTTCACGGGGGCCTAGCCAAGACCGTTGTGCATCACTTTTCTCTTGGACACGTTGAGAGAAAAATTAGTTTTCTTGCACTAACGATCGTTTTAATCGAAATAGTGAAAATCTCACATTTCTGATAGTGGTACCCCTTTGTGAAATGTGGCCCGGACCAATCTCGGAATATTTTTTGCCACTAGTCACAATCAATTTGTACTACTAAGAAATGAATATGAAGAATGGTTTTGGGTTAAAATTTGTTGAAATGGCCCCCTAATTGAAAATATTCTTCTTTTAGGGGAAATTTTAACAAGTTTTTTCCTTACTCTTACACTCGTTAGTTATCTGTTAAAATCTCAACCTACACATCTCCAAAGATCATGAAATTTCACGGGGGCCTAGCCAAGACCGTTGTGCATCACTTTTCTCTTGGACACGTTGAGAGAAAAATTAGTTTTCTTGCACTAACGATCGTTTTAATCGAAATAGTGAAAATCTCACATTTCTGATAGTGGTACCCCTTTGTGAAATGTGGCCGGACCAATCTCGGAATATTTTTTGCCACTAGTCACAATCAATTTGTACTACTAAGAAATGAATATGAAGAATGGTTTTGGGTTAAAATTTGTTGAAATGGCCCCCTAATTGAAAATATTCTTCTTTTAAGGGAAATTTTAACAAGTTTTTTCCTTACTCTTACACTCGTTAGTTATCTGTTAAAATCTCAACCTACACATCTCCAAAGATCATGAAATTTCACGGGGGCCTAGCCAAGACCGTTGTGCATCACTTTTCTCTTGGACACGTTGAGAGAAAAATTAGTTTTCTTGCACTAACGATCGTTTTAATCGAAATAGTGAAAATCTCACATTTCTGATAGTGGTACCCCTTTGTGAAATGTGGCCCGACCAATCTCGGAATATTTTTTGCCACTAGTCACAATCAATTTGTACTACTAAGAAATGAATATGAAGAATGGTTTTGGGTTAAAATTTGTTGAAATGGCCCCCTAATTGAAAATATTCTTCTTTTCAGGGGAAATTTTAACAAGTTTTTTCCTTACTCTTACACTCGTTAGTTATCTGTTAAAATCTCAACCTACACATCTCCAAAGATCATGAAATTTCACGGGGGCCTAGCCAAGACCGTTGTGCATCACTTTTCTCTTGGACACGTTGAGAGAAAAATTAGTTTTCTTGCACTAACGATCGTTTTAATCGAAATAGTGAAAATCTCACATTTCTGATAGTGGTACCCCTTTGTGAAATGTGGCCCGGACCAATCTCGGAATATTTTTTGCCACTAGTCACAATCAATTTGTACTACTAAGAAATGAATATGAAGAATGGTTTTGGGTTAAAATTTGTTGAAATGGCCCCCTAATTGAAAATATTCTTCTTTTCAGGGGAAATTTTAACAAGTTTTTTCCTTACTCTTACACTCGTTAGTTATCTGTTAAAATCTCAACCTACACATCTCCAAAGATCATGAAATTTCACGGGGGCCTAGCCAAGACCGTTGTGCATCACTTTTCTCTTGGACACGTTGAGAGAAAAATTAGTTTTCTTGCACTAACGATCGTTTTAATCGAAATAGTGAAAATCTCACATTTCTGATAGTGGTACCCCTTTGTGAAATGTGGCCCGACCAATCTCGGAATATTTTTTGCCACTAGTCACAATCAATTTGTACTACTAAGAAATGAATATGAAGAATGGTTTTGGGTTAAAATTTGTTGAAATGGCCCCCTAATTGAAAATATTCTTCTTTTAAGGGAAATTTTAACAAGTTTTTTCCTTACTCTTACACTCGTTAGTTATCTGTTAAAATCTCAACCTACACATCTCCAAAGATCATGAAATTTCACGGGGGCCTAGCCAAGACCGTTGTGCATCACTTTTCTCTTGGACACGTTGAGAGAAAAATTAGTTTTCTTGCACTAACGATCGTTTTAATCGAAATAGTGAAAATCTCACATTTCTGATAGTGGTACCCCTTTGTGAAATGTGGCCCGACCAATCTCGGAATATTTTTTGCCACTAGTCACAATCAATTTGTACTACTAAGAAATGAATATGAAGAATGGTTTTGGGTTAAAATTTGTTGAAATGGCCCCCTAATTGAAAATATTCTTCTTTTCAGGGGAAATTTTAACAAGTTTTTTCCTTACTCTTACACTCGTTAGTTATCTGTTAAAATCTCAACCTACACATCTCCAAAGATCATGAAATTTCACGGGGGCCTAGCCAAGACCGTTGTGCATCACTTTTCTCTTGGACACGTTGAGAGAAAAATTAGTTTTCTTGCACTAACGATCGTTTTAATCGAAATAGTGAAAATCTCACATTTCGATAGTGGTACCCCTTTGTGAAATGTGGCCCGACCAATCTCGGAATATTTTTTGCCACTAGTCACAATCAATTTGTACTACTAAGAAATGAATATGAAGAATGGTTTTGGGTTAAAATTTGTTGAAATGGCCCCCTAATTGAAAATATTCTTCTTTTAAGGGAAATTTTAACAAGTTTTTTCCTTACTCTTACACTCGTTAGTTATCTGTTAAAATCTCAACCTACACATCTCCAAAGATCATGAAATTTCACGGGGGCCTAGCCAAGACCGTTGTGCATCACTTTTCTCTTGGACACGTTGAGAGAAAAATTAGTTTTCTTGCACTAACGATCGTTTTAATCGAAATAGTGAAAATCTCACATTTCTGATAGTGGTACCCCTTTGTGAAATGTGGCCCGACCAATCTCGGAATATTTTTTGCCACTAGTCACAATCAATTTGTACTACTAAGAAATGAATATGAAGAATGGTTTTGGGTTAAAATTTGTTGAAATGGCCCCCTAATTGAAAATATTCTTCTTTTAGGGGAAATTTTAACAAGTTTTTTCCTTACTCTTACACTCGTTAGTTATCTGTTAAAATCTCAACCTACACATCTCCAAAGATCATGAAATTTCACGGGGGCCTAGCCAAGACCGTTGTGCATCACTTTTCTCTTGGACACGTTGAGAGAAAAATTAGTTTTCTTGCACTAACGATCGTTTTAATCGAAATAGTGAAAATCTCACATTTCTGATAGTGGTACCCCTTTGTGAAATGTGGCCCGGACCAATCTCGGAATATTTTTTGCCACTAGTCACAATCAATTTGTACTACTAAGAAATGAATATGAAGAATGGTTTTGGGTTAAAATTTGTTGAAATGGCCCCCTAATTGAAAATATTCTTCTTTTCGGGGAAATTTTAACAAGTTTTTTCCTTACTCTTACACTCGTTAGTTATCTGTTAAAATCTCAACCTACACATCTCCAAAGATCATGAAATTTCACGGGGGCCTAGCCAAGACCGTTGTGCATCACTTTTCTCTTGGACACGTTGAGAGAAAAATTAGTTTTCTTGCACTAACGATCGTTTTAATCGAAATAGTGAAAATCTCACATTTCTGATAGTGGTACCCCTTTGTGAAATGTGGCCCGGACCAATCTCGGAATATTTTTTGCCACTAGTCACAATCAATTTGTACTACTAAGAAATGAATATGAAGAATGGTTTTGGGTTAAAATTTGTTGAAATGGCCCCCTAATTGAAAATATTCTTCTTTTCAGGGGAAATTTTAACAAGTTTTTTCCTTACTCTTACACTCGTTAGTTATCTGTTAAAATCTCAACCTACACATCTCCAAAGATCATGAAATTTCACGGGGGCCTAGCCAAGACCGTTGTGCATCACTTTTCTCTTGGACACGTTGAGAGAAAAATTAGTTTTCTTGCACTAACGATCGTTTTAATCGAAATAGTGAAAATCTCACATTTCAGATAGTGGTACCCCTTTGTGAAATGTGGCCCGTACCAATCTCGGAATATTTTTTGCCACTAGTCACAATCAATTTGTACTACTAAGAAATGAATATGAAGAATGGTTTTGGGTTAAAATTTGTTGAAATGGCCCCCTAATTGAAAATATTCTTCTTTTCAGGGGAAATTTTTACAAGTTTTTTCCTTACTCTTACACTCGTTAGTTATCTGTTAAAATCTCAACCTACACATCTCCAAAGATCATGAAATTTCACGGGGGCCTAGCCAAGACCGTTGTGCATCACTTTTCTCTTGGACACGTTGAGAGAAAAATTAGTTTTCTTGCACTAACGATCGTTTTAATCGAAATAGTGAAAATCTCACATTTCTGATAGTGGTACCCCTTTGTGAAATGTGGCCGGACCAATCTCGGAATATTTTTTGCCACTAGTCACAATCAATTTGTACTACTAAGAAATGAATATGAAGAATGGTTTTGGGTTAAAATTTGTTGAAATGGCCCCCTAATTGAAAATATTCTTCTTTTCGGGGAAATTTTAACAAGTTTTTTCCTTACTCTTACACTCGTTAGTTATCTCGTTAAAATCTCAACCTACACATCTCCAAAGATCATGAAATTTCACGGGGGCCTAGCCAAGACCGTTGTGCATCACTTTTCTCTTGGACACGTTGAGAGAAAAATTAGTTTTCTTGCACTAACGATCGTTTTAATCGAAATAGTGAAAATCTCACATTTCTGATAGTGGTACCCCTTTGTGAAATGTGGCCCGGACCAATCTCGGAATATTTTTTGCCACTAGTCACAATCAATTTGTACTACTAAGAAATGAATATGAAGAATGGTTTTGGGTTAAAATTTGTTGAAATGGCCCCCTAATTGAAAATATTCTTCTTTTCGGGGTAAATTTTAACAAGTTTTTTCCTTACTCTTACACTCGTTAGTTATCTGTTAAAATCTCAACCTACACATCTCCAAAGATCATGAAATTTCACGGGGGCCTAGCCAAGACCGTTGTGCATCACTTTTCTCTTGGACACGTTGAGAGAAAAATTAGTTTTCTTGCACTAACGATCGTTTTAATCGAAATAGTGAAAATCTCACATTTCTGATAGTGGTACCCCTTTGTGAAATGTGGCCCGGACCAATCTCGGAATATTTTTTGCCACTAGTCACAATCAATTTGTACTACTAAGAAATGAATATGAAGAATGGTTTTGGGTTAAAATTTGTTGAAATGGCCCCCTAATTGAAAATATTCTTCTTTTAGGGGAAATTTTAACAAGTTTTTTCCTTACTCTTACACTCGTTAGTTATCTGTTAAAATCTCAACCTACACATCTCCAAAGATCATGAAATTTCACGGGGGCCTAGCCAAGACCGTTGTGCATCACTTTTCTCTTGGACACGTTGAGAGAAAAATTAGTTTTCTTGCACTAACGATCGTTTTAATCGAAATAGTGAAAATCTCACATTTCTGATAGTGGTACCCCTTTGTGAAATGTGGCCGGACCAATCTCGGAATATTTTTTGCCACTAGTCACAATCAATTTGTACTACTAAGAAATGAATATGAAGAATGGTTTTGGGTTAAAATTTGTTGAAATGGCCCCCTAATTGAAAATATTCTTCTTTTCAGGGGAAATTTTAACAAGTTTTTTCCTTACTCTTACACTCGTTAGTTATCTGTTAAAATCTCAACCTACACATCTCCAAAGATCATGAAATTTCACGGGGGCCTAGCCAAGACCGTTGTGCATCACTTTTCTCTTGGACACGTTGAGAGAAAAATTAGTTTTCTTGCACTAACGATCGTTTTAATCGAAATAGTGAAAATCTCACATTCTGATAGTGGTACCCCTTTGTGAAATGTGGCCCGACCAATCTCGGAATATTTTTTGCCACTAGTCACAATCAATTTGTACTACTAAGAAATGAATATGAAGAATGGTTTTGGGTTAAAATTTGTTGAAATGGCCCCCTAATTGAAAATATTCTTCTTTTCATGGGAAATTTTTACAAGTTTTTTCCTTACTCTTACACTCGTTAGTTATCTGTTAAAATCTCAACCTACACATCTCCAAAGATCATGAAATTTCACGGGGGCCTAGCCAAGACCGTTGTGCATCACTTTTCTCTTGGACACGTTGAGAGAAAAATTAGTTTTCTTGCACTAACGATCGTTTTAATCGAAATAGTGAAAATCTCACATTTCTGATAGTGGTACCCCTTTGTGAAATGTGGCCCGGACCAATCTCGGAATATTTTTTGCCACTAGTCACAATCAATTTGTACTACTAAGAAATGAATATGAAGAATGGTTTTGGGTTAAAATTTGTTGAAATGGCCCCCTAATTGAAAATATTCTTCTTTTCATGGGAAATTTTAACAAGTTTTTTCCTTACTCTTACACTCGTTAGTTATCTGTTAAAATCTCAACCTACACATCTCCAAAGATCATGAAATTTCACGGGGGCCTAGCCAAGACCGTTGTGCATCACTTTTCTCTTGGACACGTTGAGAGAAAAATTAGTTTTCTTGCACTAACGATCGTTTTAATCGAAATAGTGAAAATCTCACATTTCTGATAGTGGTACCCCTTTGTGAAATGTGGCCCGACCAATCTCGGAATATTTTTTGCCACTAGTCACAATCAATTTGTACTACTAAGAAATGAATATGAAGAATGGTTTTGGGTTAAAATTTGTTGAAATGGCCCCCTAATTGAAAATATTCTTCTTTTCAGGGGAAATTTTTACAAGTTTTTTCCTTACTCTTACACTCGTTAGTTATCTGTTAAAATCTCAACCTACACATCTCCAAAGATCATGAAATTTCACGGGGGCCTAGCCAAGACCGTTGTGCATCACTTTTCTCTTGGACACGTTGAGAGAAAAATTAGTTTTCTTGCACTAACGATCGTTTTAATCGAAATAGTGAAAATCTCACATTTCTGATAGTGGTACCCCTTTGTGAAATGTGGCCCGGGCCAATCTCGGAATATTTTTTGCCACTAGTCACAATCAATTTGTACTACTAAGAAATGAATATGAAGAATGGTTTTGGGTTAAAATTTGTTGAAATGGCCCCCTAATTGAAAATATTCTTCTTTTCATGGGAAATTTTTACAAGTTTTTTCCTTACTCTTACACTCGTTAGTTATCTCGTTAAAATCTCAACCTACACATCTCCAAAGATCATGAAATTTCACGGGGGCCTAGCCAAGACCGTTGTGCATCACTTTTCTCTTGGACACGTTGAGAGAAAAATTAGTTTTCTTGCACTAACGATCGTTTTAATCGAAATAGTGAAAATCTCACATTTCTGATAGTGGTACCCCTTTGTGAAATGTGGCCCGGACCAATCTCGGAATATTTTTTGCCACTAGTCACAATCAATTTGTACTACTAAGAAATGAATATGAAGAATGGTTTTGGGTTAAAATTTGTTGAAATGGCCCCCTAATTGAAAATATTCTTCTTTTCATGGGAAATTTTAACAAGTTTTTTCCTTACTCTTACACTCGTTAGTTATCTGTTAAAATCTCAACCTACACATCTCCAAAGATCATGAAATTTCACGGGGGCCTAGCCAAGACCGTTGTGCATCACTTTTCTCTTGGACACGTTGAGAGAAAAATTAGTTTTCTTGCACTAACGATCGTTTTAATCGAAATAGTGAAAATCTCACATTTCTGATAGTGGTACCCCATTGTGAAATATGGCCCGGACCAATCTCGGAATATTTTTTGCCACTAGTCACAATCAATTTGTACTACTAAGAAATGAATATGAAGAATGGTTTTGGGTTAAAATTTGTTGAAATGGCCCCCTAATTGAAAATATTCTTCTTTTCAGGGGAAATTTTTACAAGTTTTTTCCTTACTCTTACACTCGTTAGTTATCTGTTAAAATCTCAACCTACACATCTCCAAAGATCATGAAATTTCACGGGGGCCTAGCCAAGACCGTTGTGCATCACTTTTCTCTTGGACACGTTGAGAGAAAAATTAGTTTTCTTGCACTAACGATCGTTTTAATCGAAATAGTGAAAATCTCACATTTCTGATAGTGGTACCCCTTTGTGAAATGTGGCCCGGACCAATCTCGGAATATTTTTTGCCACTAGTCACAATCAATTTGTACTACTAAGAAATGAATATGAAGAATGGTTTTGGGTTAAAATTTGTTGAAATGGCCCCCTAATTGAAAATATTCTTCTTTTCATGGGAAATTTTTACAAGTTTTTTCCTTACTCTTACACTCGTTAGTTATCTGTTAAAATCTCAACCTACACATCTCCAAAGATCATGAAATTTCACGGGGGCCTAGCCAAGACCGTTGTGCATCACTTTTCTCTTGGACACGTTGAGAGAAAAATTAGTTTTCTTGCACTAACGATCGTTTTAATCGAAATAGTGAAAATCTCACATTTAGATAGTGGTACCCCTTTGTGAAATGTGGCCCGGACCAATCTCGGAATATTTTTTGCCACTAGTCACAATCAATTTGTACTACTAAGAAATGAATATGAAGAATGGTTTTGGGTTAAAATTTGTTGAAATGGCCCCCTAATTGAAAATATTCTTCTTTTCATGGGAAATTTTAACAAGTTTTTTCCTTACTCTTACACTCGTTAGTTATCTGTTAAAATCTCAACCTACACATCTCCAAAGATCATGAAATTTCACGGGGGCCTAGCCAAGACCGTTGTGCATCACTTTTCTCTTGGACACGTTGAGAGAAAAATTAGTTTTCTTGCACTAACGATCGTTTTAATCGAAATAGTGAAAATCTCACATTTCTGATAGTGGTACCCCTTTGTGAAATGTGGCCCGGCCAATCTCGGAATATTTTTTGCCACTAGTCACAATCAATTTGTACTACTAAGAAATGAATATGAAGAATGGTTTTGGGTTAAAATTTGTTGAAATGGCCCCCTAATTGAAAATATTCTTCTTTTCGGGGAAATTTTTACAAGTTTTTTCCTTACTCTTACACTCGTTAGTTATCTCGTTAAAATCTCAACCTACACATCTCCAAAGATCATGAAATTTCACGGGGGCCTAGCCAAGACCGTTGTGCATCACTTTTCTCTTGGACACGTTGAGAGAAAAATTAGTTTTCTTGCACTAACGATCGTTTTAATCGAAATAGTGAAAATCTCACATTTCTGATAGTGGTACCCCTTTGTGAAATGTGGCCCGGACCAATCTCGGAATATTTTTTGCCACTAGTCACAATCAATTTGTACTACTAAGAAATGAATATGAAGAATGGTTTTGGGTTAAAATTTGTTGAAATGGCCCCCTAATTGAAAATATTCTTCTTTTCATTGGAAATTTTTACAAGTTTTTTCCTTACTCTTACACTCGTAAGTTATCTGTTTAAATCTCAACCTACACATCTCCAAAGATCATGAAATTTCACGGGGGCCTAGCCAAGACCGTTGTGCATCACTTTTCTCTTGGACACGTTGAGAGAAAAATTAGTTTTCTTGCACTAACGATCGTTTTAATCGAAATAGTGAAAATCTCACATTTCTGATAGTGGTACCCCTTTGTGAAATGTGGCCCGGACCAATCTCGGAATATTTTTTGCCACTAGTCACAATCAATTTGTACTACTAAGAAATGAATATGAAGAATGGTTTTGGGTTAAAATTTGTTGAAATGGCCCCCTAATTGAAAATATTCTTCTTTTCATGGGAAATTTTAACAAGTTTTTTCCTTACTCTTACACTCGTTAGTTATCTGTTAAAATCTCAACCTACACATCTCCAAAGATCATGAAATTTCACGGGGGCCTAGCCAAGACCGTTGTGCATCACTTTTCTCTTGGACACGTTGAGAGAAAAATTAGTTTTCTTGCACTAACGATCGTTTTAATCGAAATAGTGAAAATCTCACATTTCTGATAGTGGTACCCCTTTGTGAAATGTGGCCCGGTCCAATCTCGGAATATTTTTTGCCACTAGTCACAATCAATTTGTACTACTAAGAAATGAATATGAAGAATGGTTTTGGGTTAAAATTTGTTGAAATGGCCCCCTAATTGAAAATATTCTTCTTTTCAGGGGAAATTTTTACAAGTTTTTTCCTTACTCTTACACTCGTTAGTTATCTGTTAAAATCTCAACCTACACATCTCCAAAGATCATGAAATTTCACGGGGGCCTAGCCAAGACCGTTGTGCATCACTTTTCTCTTGGACACGTTGAGAGAAAAATTAGTTTTCTTGCACTAACGATCGTTTTAATCGAAATAGTGAAAATCTCACATTTCTGATAGTGGTACCCCTTTGTGAAATGTGGCCCGGACCAATCTCGGAATATTTTTTGCCACTAGTCACAATCAATTTGTACTACTAAGAAATGAATATGAAGAATGGTTTTGGGTTAAAATTTGTTGAAATGGCCCCCTAATTGAAAATATTCTTCTTTTCAGGGGAAATTTTTACAAGTTTTTTCCTTACTCTTACACTCGTTAGTTATCTGTTAAAATCTCAACCTACACATCTCCAAAGATCATGAAATTTCACGGGGGCCTAGCCAAGACCGTTGTGCATCACTTTTCTCTTGGACACGTTGAGAGAAAAATTAGTTTTCTTGCACTAACGATCGTTTTAATCGAAATAGTGAAAATCTCACATTTCTGATAGTGGTACCCCTTTGTGAAATGTGGCCGGACCAATCTCGGAATATTTTTTGCCACTAGTCACAATCAATTTGTACTACTAAGAAATGAATATGAAGAATGGTTTTGGGTTAAAATTTGTTGAAATGGCCCCCTAATTGAAAATATTCTTCTTTTCAGGGGATATTTTAACAAGTTTTTTCCTTACTCTTACACTCGTTAGTTATCTGTTAAAATCTCAACCTACACATCTCCAAAGATCATGAAATTTCACGGGGGCCTAGCCAAGACCGTTGTGCATCACTTTTCTCTTGGACACGTTGAGAGAAAAATTAGTTTTCTTGCACTAACGATCGTTTTAATCGAAATAGTGAAAATCTCACATTTCTGATAGTGGTACCCCTTTGTGAAATGTGGCCCGGACCAATCTCGGAATATTTTTTGCCACTAGTCACAATCAATTTGTACTACTAAGAAATGAATATGAAGAATGGTTTTGGGTTAAAATTTGTTGAAATGGCCCCCTAATTGAAAATATTCTTCTTTTCATGGGAAATTTTAACAAGTTTTTTCCTTACTCTTACACTCGTTAGTTATTTGTTAAAATCTCAACCTACACATCTCCAAAGATCATGAAATTTCACGGGGGCCTAGCCAAGACCGTTGTGCATCACTTTTCTCTTGGACACGTTGAGAGAAAAATTAGTTTTCTTGCACTAACGATCGTTTTAATCGAAATAGTGAAAATCTCACATTTCTGATAGTGGTACCCCTTTGTGAAATGTGGCCCGGCCAATCTCGGAATATTTTTTGCCACTAGTCACAATCAATTTGTACTACTAAGAAATGAATATGAAGAATGGTTTTGGGTTAAAATTTGTTGAAATGGCCCCCTAATTGAAAATATTCTTCTTTTCAGGGGAAATTTTTACAAGTTTTTTCCTTACTCTTACACTCGTTAGTTATCTGTTAAAATCTCAACCTACACATCTCCAAAGATCATGAAATTTCACGGGGGCCTAGCCAAGACCGTTGTGCATCACTTTTCTCTTGGACACGTTGAGAGAAAAATTAGTTTTCTTGCACTAACGATCGTTTTAATCGAAATAGTGAAAATCTCACATTTCTGATAGTGGTACCCCTTTGTGAAATGTGGCCGGACCAATCTCGGAATATTTTTTGCCACTAGTCACAATCAATTTGTACTACTAAGAAATGAATATGAAGAATGGTTTTGGGTTAAAATTTGTTGAAATGGCCCCCTAATTGAAAATATTCTTCTTTTCATGGGAAATTTTTACAAGTTTTTTCCTTACTCTTACACTCGTTAGTTATCTGTTAAAATCTCAACCTACACATCTCCAAAGATCATGAAATTTCACGGGGGCCTAGCCAAGACCGTTGTGCATCACTTTTCTCTTGGACACGTTGAGAGAAAAATTAGTTTTCTTGCACTAACGATCGTTTTAATCGAAATAGTGAAAATCTCACATTTCTGATAGTGGTACCCCTTTGTGAAATGTGGCCCGGACCAATCTCGGAATATTTTTTGCCACTAGTCACAATCAATTTGTACTACTAAGAAATGAATATGAAGAATGGTTTTGGGTTAAAATTTGTTGAAATGGCCCCCTAATTGAAAATATTCTTCTTTTCATGGGAAATTTTAACAAGTTTTTTCCTTACTCTTACACTCGTTAGTTATCTGTTAAAATCTCAACCTACACATCTCCAAAGATCATGAAATTTCACGGGGGCCTAGCCAAGACCGTTGTGCATCACTTTTCTCTTGGACACGTTGAGAGAAAAATTAGTTTTCTTGCACTAACGATCGTTTTAATCGAAATAGTGAAAATCTCACATTTCTGATAGTGGTACCCCTTTGTGAAATGTGGCCCGGACCAATCTCGGAATTTTTTTTGCCACTAGTCACAATCAATTTGTACTACTAAGAAATGAATATGAAGAATGGTTTTGGGTTAAAATTTGTTGAAATGGCCCCCTAATTGAAAATATTCTTCTTTTCATGGGAAATTTTTACAAGTTTTTTCCTTACTCTTACACTCGTTAGTTATCTGTTAAAATCTCAACCTACACATCTCCAAAGATCATGAAATTTCACGGGGGCCTAGCCAAGACCGTTGTGCATCACTTTTCTCTTGGACACGTTGAGAGAAAAATTAGTTTTCTTGCACTAACGATCGTTTTAATCGAAATAGTGAAAATCTCACATTTCTGATAGTGGTACCCCTTTGTGAAATGTGGCCCGGACCAATCTCGGAATATTTTTTGCCACTAGTCACAATCAATTTGTACTACTAAGAAATGAATATGAAGAATGGTTTTGGGTTAAAATTTGTTGAAATGGCCCCCTAATTGAAAATATTCTTCTTTTCATGGGAAATTTTTACAAGTTTTTTCCTTACTCTTACACTCGTTAGTTATCTGTTAAAATCTCAACCTACACATCTCCAAAGATCATGAAATTTCACGGGGGCCTAGCCAAGACCGTTGTGCATCACTTTTCTCTTGGACACGTTGAGAGAAAAATTAGTTTTCTTGCACTAACGATCGTTTTAATCGAAATAGTGAAAATCTCACATTTCTGATAGTGGTACCCCTTTGTGAAATGTGGCCGGACCAATCTCGGAATATTTTTTGCCACTAGTCACAATCAATTTGTACTACTAAGAAATGAATATGAAGAATGGTTTTGGGTTAAAATTTGTTGAAATGGCCCCCTAATTGAAAATATTCTTCTTTTAAGGGAAATTTTAACAAGTTTTTTCCTTACTCTTACACTCGTTAGTTATCTGTTAAAATCTCAACCTACACATCTCCAAAGATCATGAAATTTCACGGGGGCCTAGCCAAGACCGTTGTGCATCACTTTTCTCTTGGACACGTTGAGAGAAAAATTAGTTTTCTTGCACTAACGATCGTTTTAATCGAAATAGTGAAAATCTCACATTTCTGATAGTGGTACCCCTTTGTGAAATGTGGCCCGGACCAATCTCGGAATATTTTTTGCCACTAGTCACAATCAATTTGTACTACTAAGAAATGAATATGAAGAATGGTTTTGGGTTAAAATTTGTTGAAATGGCCCCCTAATTGAAAATATTCTTCTTTTAAGGGAAATTTTAACAAGTTTTTTCCTTACTCTTACACTCGTTAGTTATCTGTTAAAATCTCAACCTACACATCTCCAAAGATCATGAAATTTCACGGGGGCCTAGCCAAGACCGTTGTGCATCACTTTTCTCTTGGACACGTTGAGAGAAAAATTAGTTTTCTTGCACTAACGATCGTTTTAATCGAAATAGTGAAAATCTCACATTTCTGATAGTGGTACCCCTTTGTGAAATGTGGCCCGGACCAATCTCGGAATATTTTTTGCCACTAGTCACAATCAATTTGTACTACTAAGAAATGAATATGAAGAATGGTTTTGGGTTAAAATTTGTTGAAATGGCCCCCTAATTGAAAATATTCTTCTTTTCATGGGAAATTTTAACAAGTTTTTTCCTTACTCTTACACTCGTTAGTTATCTGTTAAAATCTCAACCTACACATCTCCAAAGATCATGAAATTTCACGGGGGCCTAGCCAAGACCGTTGTGCATCACTTTTCTCTTGGACACGTTGAGAGAAAAATTAGTTTTCTTGCACTAACGATCGTTTTAATCGAAATAGTGAAAATCTCACATTTCTGATAGTGGTACCCCTTTGTGAAATGTGGCCCGGACCAATCTCGGAATATTTTTTGCCACTAGTCACAATCAATTTGTACTACTAAGAAATGAATATGAAGAATGGTTTTGGGTTAAAATTTGTTGAAATGGCCCCCTAATTGAAAATATTCTTCTTTTCAGGGGAAATTTTTACAAGTTTTTTCCTTACTCTTACACTCGTTAGTTATCTGTTAAAATCTCAACCTACACATCTCCAAAGATCATGAAATTTCACGGGGGCCTAGCCAAGACCGTTGTGCATCACTTTTCTCTTGGACACGTTGAGAGAAAAATTAGTTTTCTTGCACTAACGATCGTTTTAATCGAAATAGTGAAAATCTCACATTTCTGATAGTGGTACCCCTTTGTGAAATGTGGCCCGGACCAATCTCGGAATATTTTTTGCCACTAGTCACAATCAATTTGTACTACTAAGAAATGAATATGAAGAATGGTTTTGGGTTAAAATTTGTTGAAATGGCCCCCTAATTGAAAATATTCTTCTTTCAGGGGAAATTTTAACAAGTTTTTTCCTTACTCTTACACTCGTTAGTTATCTGTTAAAATCTCAACCTACACATCTCCAAAGATCATGAAATTTCACGGGGGCCTAGCCAAGACCGTTGTGCATCACTTTTCTCTTGGACACGTTGAGAGAAAAATTAGTTTTCTTGCACTAACGATCGTTTTAATCGAAATAGTGAAAATCTCACATTTCTGATAGTGGTACCCCTTTGTGAAATGTGGCCGGACCAATCTCGGAATATTTTTTGCCACTAGTCACAATCAATTTGTACTACTAAGAAATGAATATGAAGAATGGTTTTGGGTTAAAATTTGTTGAAATGGCCCCCTAATTGAAAATATTCTTCTTTTCAGGGGAAATTTTAACAAGTTTTTTCCTTACTCTTACACTCGTTAGTTATCTGTTAAAATCTCAACCTACACATCTCCAAAGATCATGAAATTTCACGGGGGCCTAGCCAAGACCGTTGTGCATCACTTTTCTCTTGGACACGTTGAGAGAAAAATTAGTTTTCTTGCACTAACGATCGTTTTAATCGAAATAGTGAAAATCTCACATTTCTGATAGTGGTACCCCTTTGTGAAATGTGGCCCGGACCAATCTCGGAATATTTTTTGCCACTAGTCACAATCAATTTGTACTACTAAGAAATGAATATGAAGAATTGTTTGTTGGGTTTTATGCCCTAAATAAAACTCATTTCAATATAATCAGATTTACTTATTAATATAGATCAGAAATAACATTTAATGTTGCATGGTTCACATGATTTATTTCATGATTATATGTACATAATGTATAAATTCATCTGAAACCCTTTTCACATACTTGATCCTGTTTATTGTGCCGTCAACACATTGGAAAGTAAACATGACTATGTGAATAAAGTTTCCTAGATTTATCAGACACAGGGTTTTACTGATATGATAATCTACAACAAGAGTTTACTTGTATTTGGAGAAATACTATGTTCTTTCCAGAGCATTGGTTAAAGTAAAGCTCAGGTTGGATGCATGGAGTATGCATCGGAAGGGACCGATATTGAACTTTGACTTAGATTTATTAAACTTACCGTAATATCTATTCAAGTCAATATCGCCTAGTTGATCCTAGATCAAATGATCTTAATCCTGATATGATTAGGCTCAATCTTGAAAGGCTATTCGTGTTCTTTGATTTGTTAGTTAAGCCTACTTTTAGGTCATGGTGATACGTACATTTTGGGAACACGGTAGTGCAATTGAGTGGGAGCGCTATCATAAACATGGAATCTATAGCTTCTATCTGGCGAATAGTAAGCAAAGGATGATCTCCTTCGAGCTTGACCAAACGAACATAAATGGTGGAGTACTCATTTCACATTAGCTGAAATATCATTTATACGGGGTCAAGTGTTTTAAGGAATAAATACATTGTAGGGTGTAACGGTAATTTAATCCCTTTACAGTGTAGATCATTCATATAGAGGATCATTGATCACATTAGGATTATAACAATGGATAACTAATGATGTGTCTATATGGTGGAACATATAGAGCATTCTATATACTGAGAGTGCAATTCTAAGTTCTATGCGTGGATTCAACGAAGAATTAATAAGTTAGTGAATTTTAGTGCTAAATTCTTGATCTACTTATTGGAAGCTCGGTTATATAGACCCATGGTCCCCCCACTAGTTGAGATAATATTGCTTGTAAGACTCATGTAATTGGTTTTGATTAATCAATTATAATTCACAAATTAGACTATGTCTATTTGTGAAATTTTCACTAAGTAAGGGCGAAATTGTAAAGAAAGAGTTTATAGGGGCATATTTGTTAATTATGATACTTTGTATGGTTCAATTAATAAATATGATAAATGACAATATTATTTAATAATTATTTATAGTTATTAAATAGTTAGAATTGGCATTTAAATGATTGAATTAGGAAATTGGCATTTTTGAGAAAATCAGATACAAAAGGTGTTAAAATTGCAAAATTGCAAAAATAAGGCCCAATCCACCTAGTGTAGGGCCGGCCACTTATGTCATCTTTTTTAAATGATTGTTTCATTATTTTAATGCCATATAATTCAAATCAAACCCTAGTGGAATGCTATAAATAGATAGTGAAGGCTTCGGGAAAATTACACTAAAATTTTCTATTTTTTCCTTCGAATCGAAAAACTGAGCCTTCTCTCTCCCTATCTTTAGCCGCCACTCTCTCTCTCTTTTCTTCCTCAATATTTCGAACCTCTCTTAGTGATTAGAGTAGTGCCCACACACATCAAGTGATACCTCAATCATAGTGAGGAAGATCGTGAAGAAAGATCATCAGCAAAGGAGATTCAGCATCAAAGATTCAGAGAAAGAGATCCAGGTTCGTATATTGATAATGCTCGCTACAGAAAGGAATCAAGGGCTAGATATCTGAACGGAAGGAGTCATTATATTCCGCTGCACCCAATGTAAGGTTTCTTAAACTTTATATGTGTTTATTTTATCGTTTTAGAAAGTTCATATTTAGGATGTTAATAAACATACTTGTGAGTAGATCTAAGATCCTGGTAAAATAATTTCCAACAACTGGCCTCAGAGCCATGGTAATTGATTTACTTGCATGTAATTTGGACTTTAAAACGATTGTTTGTATGTTCTTTGGATGGTATCATGTTGTATTGAGTGTTATTTGATGATTGATTGATGATTGTGAAATTTTCGTGAAAAATAATTGTTATTTCGGTTCTGGCATTATTTTTATTGGATAGTATGGAAAAAATTAAGCAAGTTAGCCTTTTACAGAACTCAATTTGGATTTTATTTGAATTAGTTATGATTTTTTGAAGATTTGACAAAATCGGGGAAATTTGTCTTGATAGTTTCGCGATCGCAGAACTGTCCGTACAGTTTCGAATTTTTCAATTTTCTTCAATTTTTCATACTTTTTCATGGAATTAACTTCCAATTTTTTGTATGGTTTTGTATATATACTATTACTATTCCTAATTCAATTCTAATTATCATTTTGAATTAATTTAATTTTTTTTTAATTTAATTCAAGATATTAGTGTAATTTGAATTTGAATAGAATTAGTATTTATCTTTTTGCTTAAAAATCTATCTTATTTTTAAATTTGATTATATTTTTTTTAAATTTAAGGTCAGATATTTTAAGATATTTATAATATCTTTTAAGATATTTATAATATCTTTTAAGATATTTTAAAAATATCTTATCTTTTAAGATTTTTTAATTAAATCTTTTTAGATATTTTGACCATATTTAAATTTAAAATAAGATATTTATAATCATGTAATTTTAAATAGATATAAGATATTTTGCTAATTTTTTTTTAAATTTTGTTATTTTATTTATTTAAATTACATTTAAAATTTGAAAAAGATATTTATTTATCTTTTCTAATTTTTTATTTAATTTTTATTTATAAAATAACATTTAAAATTTAAAAGTAGTTAGCAAATTTTTTTTTGAAATGATATTTAGGTTGGTTGAAACCTAATTTTTCAAAAAATTGTAGGTTTAATTTTAAATTTTTTTTTTAAATTTCGAATTTTTTTTTTAAATTTTTTTTAAAAATTTTAAAAAATTTTTATTTATTTTTATTTAATTAATTATTTTCGAAATTAAATATTTAATTTAAAATTAAATAAATCCTACATCCAACTATCCAACTAACCTTGTTGCAGGAGTATGTGTTTTAGCTTATGTGTAAGTTTTTAAAACCTATTATTACTTGATTGCAAATAGCCATGGTTACTTTTTGCCAGATCTAATGATCTGATGGCTCCCTTGGTCAAGATAATAATTTGTAACAGGTATATTTACAATCTTCTTTCATCTGTGTATGACCTAGCAACATGATAGGACCCATCCAAAGTGTGCCTGTGTGAGCCTATGTGTTTAATTTTATTATAGATACATATAGGTTAATGTTGCTAAATAAAATGTCATAGTCATTGATAGATTTTATTTAGGCCCATTTAGTTTTGGGCTTATTCAATTAATAACAGTTGTTCTTATTAAGGTTAAATTCCTCTCTTTTGGGCCTTGTGTGAGAGTTGGGAGCCATAGAAGTGGGTACGACATACCGAACCCAAAGACCCCCTCACACAAACCACCCCAATTGTGAAGGCCCATTTGCCTGATTTGAATGACTGTACTAGGTTAATTACACTAGTTTAACCTAATAAAATTGATTAGCAACATAATTAATTTCATTTATTTTGAAATTAATTTAAGAAAAATATAGTTTAAGGAATTTTATATTCTAAGCTAAACTATATGTATTTTCTTGTATTTAATTAAATATAGAATTATAACCATCTAGATTCTTTCTGGAACTTAATTTAAATTTTTCATTAAATATTCCTATTTAAGTTGATATTTAGTTATCTTCAACTAACCAACTTAAATCTGAATATCTTTTGAATTTCAAATTTCAAAATTAAGTTGAGGAATTTTAGGCATTGGTTATTAAGATTCTTTAGATATTTTTTTTAAGTTAATATCTTTTCAAATATTAACTTAAAATGGAATATTTTCAAATTAAGTGGTTACAACTTAATTTTTGATATTTAATTAAATTTAAATTTGAAAATATTTAAGTTCTAGATTTTTCTAGTACAACTTAAATTAGATATTTTTTCAAATTTTGTGGAAAAGATACTTAGTCAAATAAGATATTTTCTAGATAGTTATTTATAGACTACTTATTATTTCTAATATTAAATAGGAAAATATTATAAATTGTGAAATTAATTATTTATATAATTAATTTTGGTACAATTTATTTTAAATATATTTTTTCCTAGTATTAAACTAGAGATTAATAATTAAGCCTTCTCTACACTTAATTATTTATTTCTTGAATTTAATACATTTAATTAATTTGAAAATTAAATATCTAAGTTGATTTTTATCATCATACTTAAATATTTCTTTTTCATGACATTTAATTAAATAGAAAATTATTTTTAGTTGAAATTTATTTTTTTCAACTAAATTTAAATAATTTTCAAAATATATTTTTTCTTTATTTTATTAATCAATTTTCGAAATTGTATTTCTTAAATGCTAGAATTTCGAATTTTATCTTGAAAAATAGATTAAGTTGTAAATTAATTATTTTAATTAATTCTTGGATCAACTTAAATCAATGATTTTTTCATTTATTGATTAATTTAAAATAAATTGAATTAAAGTATATTATTAGAAATAGAATTAATTAGTCAAAGGAAAATCTAGATAGGTGATATTTTTGCTTGAAGTATTTTTCTAGTGTATTTAATTAAATAGAAAATTAATATTTAAGTTGATTTTCATCATCATACTTAAATATTTGTAATTTTTCTTATATATTTAATTAAATAGGAAAAATTATATTTTTTGTTGTAAATTAATTTTATTAATTAATTTTGGGCCAACATTAAATTAGAATAATTTTTCCAGGATTTATTTTTTATTTTAATATGCATTTTTGTTCGAACAATTGTATTCTTATATACTTTAATTTTTCGAAATGCAATATATATTTATAGAAAATTAAATTTGAGTTGTAAATTAATTTAAATTAATTTTGTAACAACTTAAATATTTTTTTCTAAATATTTATTGGAAATTATTACTAAGATGGAAATAATTCATGTTATTTTCATATCCATCTAAGTAAAATTTATAAATATTAAATTAAAATTTATATTTAGAATTTTTCATTCTAAATTGGAAATTTTAAATAAATAAATATATATTTAAAATAAATAGAATAAATAAAGAGAATAAAAGAAAATACAACTCTTTTTAAATAATGAGCTTTATTATCAAGAGACATTCGATCTCCATTGTGGGTTTTACAAAAGTTAAATGTTTTCAATATAACCTCGAGACGCTACTTCCTATGGAGGAACGTTCATTAGCAATTTCGCACCGTTTAACACGCGGGATTTCATTTGATAAGTAGTTTGTAAGTGTTTTGTATGGTATGGACTCACCCTAATGGTGGCGACCATACTTGACGTGCAAATTATGAACCAATGGTGGAAGCTCATAAGATGAGAATTGCCTTGACTCTCGCCTAAACGGGACAACGCTGAATTCCAATCTTGATCGAATAAAAGGTTGCTAGAATGTTTAACATTTTAGACGAGCTGACAACTCTATTCAATGAATGGTAGCTTTGACTCTCGCCTAAACGGGACACTGATATCGCCTTGTTGAAAACCTTGGAAATTATTTAGGATTGTAAGTTTTAGTATTTTCACTTGTCATTCCTACTTACTATATGTTTATAATTTCGAATTGTGTATGAATTTATATTGAACCATGTTATTTTCTGTTATTAAGTTGTAGTTTAATTTCGAATCTTCATTGTTGGTCTAACTTGGCTTGTTTATCTAATGAGATAAATCCCTAGTGGATTTTCACCATTAGACATACATAATAGTGTTAGATCTCGAAAGATAAATATTGTATATGCGACATCTAGCTGTTCATCAATTGATGACACCTTAGACTAGTATTTTTACGATATGAAACAAGAAGATTATATAAATAAGATTACTTTGACTTTCGCTAATCGAAGCATCGTTGGATTCTTATTTTAAACGAAATTATCCTAATTCCTCTTAGCTTATTCATTTCGAATTAGCTTTCAAAACATATCATTGGATGAATGGTCTATAAATCATTTCATGTCATTTTATATGACGCATATGATTATAATCCCGAAATTCTATTCCCAATTGATATAAATCCTCAATCTTAGAAATCTCCTACTTGTATGGGCAAATTTGACTTAGAGTTTGTATTAGTAGTGCTGGTCCAAGATAGAATTACTCATTATATTTGGTATAAATTTAAGTCTTTGACTTTAATTTTAGATTCCAAATAGAAATTTTCTTAAATTTCTAATTCCAGAATACAATACGGTTACACTTTCTCAAGTGTTTAATATCCATCTTTTATTAATGGATTAAAAGCGTATGGAATGTGAGTTAGGTATTCGTGACCGGGATCCACTTGAAGTATTCTAAGAACTCTTTGATGTAACTAAACCTATATCATCCAATAGACACTACCACATTTTCTTAATCTATGGCATTTGTATCTTGTTCATAGTGGATTTGACAAGATCAATCTCTGCAAAGAGTTAATATGCCTATATCCACTAAAAGTAAGTTCATCTCATTCGTAGATGGATGTACATTCAAGGGTGGATATGAGTTTTTCGTTGTATTCTTAAAACGATAACTCTAGATTATACCTTATGCAAAGAAATTTGAAATGTTTGAAAAATTTCATTAATTTCTAGCAATGGTTAAACACCATTAAGGTATGTGGTTAAAGATCTTGCGAACTGATAGGGGTGGAGAAATAGTTAGTAGATATGCAGTTCAAAGATCATTAAATTGATTTTTGAATTATATCCAAACTTACCTCCCGTAAATTTCGAGTTGCATATTGATGATTAGTTACTAGTCGTTGCCTAAATCCTTCTATGGTAATACAATTTCAGAATGATGTAATGGTTGTATACTTAATGTAAATCATTACTAGATTCATGGATGACCTAATCAAAATCTTAAGAAAAGCTAGAACTGTTAACCATGGTTTCTTAGCTATTCTAAGTGATTAGGGGTGGACCATCCCATTGTCAATAGATAAGAAAGTGTTTGTTCAAACAAATACTACTTTTCTAAGAAAATGACTAAGTCTGAAAAACAAGTAGCAAATAAAGGAGATATTTAATTCTTGATTCCAAAAGTGTTCTATCATCTTATATAACATATGATGATCCCACTGCCTCTGTTGTCTTGTCACAACCGAAGAGATCAATACCATTTAGTTTTCTTCGACATAATTCACGGTACCTTGTCGTAGTGGGAGAGTTTCTAGGAACTCACCTTCTTATGACTTGGGAGACACAAGTGATTAAAATCCATTGTGAGTTTAAACAAGTAATGGATTGTCAAGATAAGAAACTAAGAAGAAAGCCAATAGAACTATGGTTTAATCCATTCACATGGAATGACCTAAAGTTTTCTATTACAAGGACATAAAAGGAAATTTTCGTTTATAAGTCCATTCAATGGACTTAACAAAACTTCCTGTTCCTAGTATTATAGGTTTGAGTTTATCTAAACCTATGGCTTGTGGTATACCTGGTAATTACTTACTCTAATGCAAGCAACTTACTTTAGTAAGATGCTGAAGCATTTTCTTTCTAATGGCAATCTATAGAAGCTTCACAACTTCTTAGGCATAGATTTTATTTATCTAAGGAAAAGTCTTAACTATTCCAGAAAAGATAAAGCCATGAAAGAATTTCTTATATCAACAGTGAGAGGTCTTAGATATGCTTTTGTATGCCTTAGACCGGACACTCCGCTGTTGAGTGGGAGTAATGAGTAGGTATCGCATTAATCCAGAGAAGAACATTGGAAGACAATCAAGTAAATCTTAAGATAAAGAAGAGGAACTATATGTTAGTCTATAAGGGTGTGTTTAAAACTCTTAGACTACACCATATCAGATTTCGAAATTTGCCTATGTGCTAGTAAATATTTCTGATAAGATGGTGGTTACTGCCGGGGTGGAATAGTGATTTTGGAGAAGTGTAAAAACCTATCCGAAGTCTCTAGGTCTACCGAAAGGGACCGAATGTTAAAGTCGTAGGAAAGTTACTTATTCAGTCTAAGGAAAGTTCTATACATCTTTGGCACCATTCCAAATTGCCTTAAACTACTAGTGTTAATTTCCTGATTAACCAAAAGTAGTTGCCAAAGGTATAGAATCCAGTATCCCAAGAGAGTAAACATATAGAGAGGAATTTCACATTATCAATGATTTTGTGATTAAAGGAAGAGTAATGGTGGAGAAAAGGTTGTGGTTAATTCAACTTTTCAGATCCTATTACGAGGAGTTTACTACTACTACACTTGATTTGTATATCAAGGTGTTGAGATTATTTGAAACGCACTTTTTGTTTTATATTAGTGCAAGTGGGAGTTTGTTGGGTTTTATGCCCTAAATAAAACTCATTTCAATATAATCGATTTACTTATTAATATAGATCGTAAATAACATTTAATGTTGCATGGTTCACATGATTTATTTCATGATTATATGTACATAATGTATAAATTCATCTGAAACCCTTTTCACATACTTGATCCTGTTTATTGTGCCGTCAACACATTGGAAAGTAAACATGACTATGTGAATAAAGTTTCCTAGATTTATCAGACACAGGGTTTTACTGATATGATAATCTACAACAAGAGTTTACTTGTATTTGGAGAAATACTATGTTCTTTCCAGAACATTGGTTAAAGTAAAGCTCAGGTTGGATGCATGGAGTATGCATCGGAAGGGACCGATATTGAACTTTGACTTAGATTTATTAAACTTACCGTAATATCTATTCAAGTCAATATCGCCTAGTTGATCCTAGATCAAATGATCTTAATCCTGATATGATTAGGCTCAATCTTGAAAGGCTATTCGTGTTCTTTGATTTGTTAGTTAAGCCTACTTTTAGGTCAGGGTGATACGTACATTTTGGGAACACGGTAGTGCAATTGAGTGGGAGCGCTATCATAAACATGGAATCTATAGCTTCTATCTGGCGAATAGTAAGCAAAGGATGATCTCCTTCGAGCTTGACCAAACGAACATAAATGGTGGAGTACTCATTTCACATTAGCTGAAATATCATTTATACGGGGTCAAGTGTTTTAAGGAATAAATACATTGTAGGGTGTAACGGTAATTTAATCCCTTTACAAAGGTAGATCATTCATATAGAGGATCATTGATCACATTAGGATTATAACAATGGATAACTAATGATGTGTCTATATGGTGGAACATATAGAGCATTCTATATACTGAGAGTGCAATTCTAAGTTCTATGCGTGGATTCAACGAAGAATTAATAAGTTAGTGAATTTTAGTGCTAAATTCTTGATCTACTTATTGGAAGCTCGGTTATATAGACCCATGGTCCCCCCACTAGTTGAGATAATATTGCTTGTAAGACTCATGTAATTGGTTTTGATTAATCAATTATAATTCACAAATTAGACTATGTCTATTTGTGAAATTTTCACTAAGTAAGGGCGAAATTGTAAAGAAAGAGTTTATAGGGGCATATTTGTTAATTATGATACTTTGTATGGTTCAATTAATAAATATGATAAATGACAATATTATTTAATAATTATTTATAGTTATTAAATAGTTAGAATTGGCATTTAAATGATTGAATTAGGAAATTGGCATTTTTGAGAAAATCGTATACAAAAGGTGGTAAAATTGCAAAATTGCAAAAATAAGGCCCAGTCCACCTAGCCTAGGGCCGGCCACTTATGTCATCTTTTTTAAATGATTTTTTCATTATTTTAATGCCATATAATTCAAATCAAACCCTAGAGGAATGCTATAAATAGATAGTGAAGGCTTCAGGAAAATAACACACTTTCTGAATCAGAAAAACCTGAGCCTCCACTCTCTTCTCTAGCCGCCACTCTCTCTCTCTTTTCTTCCTCAATATTTCGAACCTCTCTTAGTGATTAGAGTAGTGCCCACACACATCAAGTGATACCTCAATCATAGTGAGGAAGATCGTGAAGAAAGATCATCAGCAAAGGAGATTCAGCATCAAAGATTCAGAGAAAGAGATCCAGGTTCAGATATTGATAATGCTCTGCTACAGAAAGGAATCAAGGGCTAGATATCTGAACGGAAGGAGTCATATTATTCCGCTGCACCCAATGTAAGGTTTCTTAAACTTTATATGTGTTTATTTTATCGTTTTAGAAAGTTCATATTTAGGATGTTAATAAACATACTTGTGAGTAGATCTAAGATCCTGGTAAAATAATTTCCAACACGTACCCCTTTGTGAAATGTGGCCCGGACCAATCTCGGAATTTTTTTTGCCACTAGTCACAATCAATTTGTACTACTAAGAAATGAATATGAAGAATGGTTTTGGGTTAAAATTTGTTGAAATGGCCCCCTAATTGAAAATATTCTTCTTTTCAGTGGAAATTTTAACAAGTTTTTTCCTTACTCTTACACTCGTTAGTTATCTGTTAAAATCTCAACCTACACATCTCCAAAGATCATGAAATTTCACGGGGGCCTAGCCAAGACCGTTGTGCATCACTTTTCTCTTGGACACGTTGAGAGAAAAATTAGTTTTCTTGCACTAACGATCGTTTTAATCGAAATAGTGAAAATCTCACATTTCTGATAGTGGTACCCCTTTGTGAAATGTGGCCTGGACCAATCTCGGAATATTTTTTGCCACTAGTCACAATCAATTTGTACTACTAAGAAATGAATATGAAGAATGGTTTTGGGTTAAAATTTGTTGAAATGGCCCCCTAATTGAAAATATTCTTCTTTTCAGGGGAAATTTTAACAAGTTTTTTCCTTACTCTTACACTCGTTAGTTATCTGTTAAAATCTCAACCTACACATCTCCAAAGATCATGAAATTTCACGGGGGCCTAGCCAAGACTGTTGTGCATCACTTTTCTCTTGGACACGTTGAGAGAAAAATTAGTTTTCTTGCACTAACGATCGTTTTAATCGAAATAGTGAAAATCTCACATTTCTGATAGTGGTACCCCTTTGTGAAATGTGGCCCGGACCAATCTCGGAATATTTTTTGCCACTAGTCACAATCAATTTGTACTACTAAGAAATGAATATGAAGAATGGTTTTGGGTTAAAATTTGTTGAAATGGCCCCCTAATTGAAAATATTCTTCTTTTCAGGGGAAATTTTAACAAGTTTTTTCCTTACTCTTACACTCGTTAGTTATCTGTTAAAATCTCAACCTACACATCTCCAAAGATCATGAAATTTCACGGGGGCCTAGCCAAGACCGTTGTGCATCACTTTTCTCTTGGACACGTTGAGAGAAAAATTAGTTTTCTTGCACTAACGATCGTTTTAATCGAAATAGTGAAAATCTCACATTTCTGATAGTGGTACCCCTTTGTGAAATGTGGCCCGGACCAATCTCGGAATTTTTTTTGCCACTAGTCACAATCAATTTGTACTACTAAGAAATGAATATGAAGAATGGTTTTGGGTTAAAATTTGTTGAAATGGCCCCCTAATTGAAAATATTCTTCTTTTCAGGGGAAATTTTAACAAGTTTTTTCCTTACTCTTACACTCGTTAGTTATCTGTTAAAATCTCAACCTACACATCTCCAAAGATCATGAAATTTCACGGGGGCCTAGCCAAGACCGTTGTGCATCACTTTTCTCTTGGACACGTTGAGAGAAAAATTAGTTTTCTTGCACTAAAGATCGTTTTAATCGAAATAGTGAAAATCTCACATTTCTGATAGTGGTACCCCTTTGTGAAATGTGGCCCGGACCAATCTCGGAATTTTTTTTGCCACTAGTCACAATCAATTTGTACTACTAAGAAATGAATATGAAGAATGGTTTTGGGTTAAAATTTGTTGAAATGGCCCCCTAATTGAAAATATTCTTCTTTTCATGGGAAATTTTAACAAGTTTTTTCCTTACTCTTACACTCGTTAGTTATCTGTTAAAATCTCAACCTACACATCTCCAAAGATCATGAAATTTCACGGGGGCCTAGCCAAGACCGTTGTGCATCACTTTTCTCTTGGACACGTTGAGAGAAAAATTAGTTTTCTTGCACTAACGATCGTTTTAATCGAAATAGTGAAAATCTCACATTTCTGATAGTGGTACCCCTTTTGTGAAATGTGGCCCGGACCAATCTCGGAATATTTTTTGCCACTAGTCACAATCAATTTGTACTACTAAGAAATGAATATGAAGAATGGTTTTGGGTTAAAATTTGTTGAAATGGCCCCCTAATTGAAAATATTCTTCTTTTCAGGGGAAATTTTAACAAGTTTTTTCCTTACTCTTACACTCGTTAGTTATCTGTTAAAATCACAACCTACACATCTCCAAAGATCATGAAATTTCACGGGGGCCTAGCCAAGACCGTTGTGCATCACTTTTCTCTTGGACACGTTGAGAGAAAAATTAGTTTTCTTGCACTAACGATCGTTTTAATCGAAATAGTGAAAATCTCACATTTCTGATAGTGGTACCCCTTTGTGAAATGTGGCCCGGCCAATCTCGGAATATTTTTTGCCACTAGTCACAATTAATTTGTACTACTAAGAAATGAATATGAAGAATGGTTTTGGGTTCAAATTTGTTGAAATGGCCCCCTAATTGAAAATATTCTTCTTTTCAGGGGAAATTTTAACAAGTTTTTTCCTTACTCTTACACTCGTTAGTTATCTGTAAAAATCTCAACCTACACATCTCCAAAGATCATGAAATTTCACAGGGTCCTAGCCAAGACCGTTGTGCATCACTTTTCTCTTGGACACGTTGAGAGAAAAATTAGTTTTCTTGCACTAACGATCGTTTTAATCGAAATAGTGAAAATCTCACATTTCTGATAGTGGTACCCCTTTGTGAAATGTGGCCCGGACCAATCTCGGAATATTTTTTGCCACTAGTCACAATCAATTTGTACTACTAAGAAATGAATATGAAGAATGGTTTTGGGTTAAAATTTGTTGAAATGGCCCCCTAATTGAAAATATTCTTCTTTTCAGGGGAAATTTTAACAAGTTTTTTCCTTACTCTTACACTCGTTAGTTATCTGTTAAAATCTCAACCTACACATTTCCAAAGATCATGAAATTTCACGGGGGCCTAGCCAAGACCGTTGTGCATCACTTTTCTCTTGGACACGTTGAGAGAAAAATTAGTTTTCTTGCACTAACGATCGTTTTAATCGAAATAGTGAAAATCTCACATTTCTGATAGTGGTACCCCTTTCTGAAATGTGGCCCGGACCAATCTCGGAATTTTTTTTGCCACTAGTCACAATCAATTTGTACTACTAAGAAATGAATATGAAGAATGGTTTTGGGTTAAAATTTGTTGAAATGGCCCCCTAATTGAAAATATTCTTCTTTTCAGGGGAAATTTTAACAAGTTTTTTCCTTACTCTTACACTCGTTAGTTATCTGTTAAAATCTCAACCTACACATCTCCAAAGATCATGAAATTTCACGGGGGCCTAGCCAAGACCGTTGTGCATCACTTTTCTCTTGGACACGTTGAGAGAAAAATTAGTTTTCTTGCACTAACGATCGTTTTAATCGAAATAGTGAAAATCTCACATTTCTGATAGTGGTACCCCTTTGTGAAATGTGGCCCAGACCAATCTCGGAATATTTTTTGCCACTAGTCACAATCAATTTGTACTACTAAGAAATGAATATGAAGAATGGTTTTGGGTTAAAATTTGTTGAAATGGCCCCCTAATTGAAAATATTCTTCTTTTCAGGGGAAATTTTAACAAGTTTTTTCCTTACTCTTACACTCGTTAGTTATCTCTTAAAATCTCAACCTACACATCTCCAAAGATCATGAAATTTCACGGGGGCCTAGCCAAGACCGTTGTGCATCACTTTTCTCTTGGACACGTTGAGAGAAAAATTAGTTTTCTTGCACTAACGATCGTTTTAATCGAAATAGTGAAAATCTCACATTTCTGATAGTGGTACGTACCCCTTTGTGAAATGTGGCCCGGACCAATCTCGGAATTTTTTTTGCCACTAGTCACAATCAATTTGTACTACTAAGAAATGAATATGAAGAATGGTTTTGGGTTAAAATTTGTTGAAATGGCCCCCTAATTGAAAATATTCTTTTTTTCAAGGGAAATATTAACAAGTTTTTTCCTTACTCTTACACTCGTTAGTTATCTGTTAAAATCTCAACCTACACATCTCCAAAGATCATGAAATTTCACGGGGGCCTAGCCAAGACCGTTGTGCATCACTTTTCTCTTGGACACGTTGAGAGAAAAATTAGTTTTCTTGCACTAACGATCGTTTTAATCGAAATAGTGAAAATCTCACATTTCTGATAGTGGTACCCCTTTGTGAAATGTGGCCCGGACCAATCTCGGAATTTTTTTTGCCACTAGTCACAATCAATTTGTACTACTAAGAAATGAATATGAAGAATGGTTTTGGGTTAAAATTTGTTGAAATGGCCCCCTAATTGAAAATATTCTTCTTTTTCAGGGGAAATTTTAACAAGTTTTTTCCTTACTCTTACACTCGTTAGTTATCTGTTAAAATCTCAACCTACACATCTCCAAAGATCATGAAATTTCACGGGGGCCTAGCCAAGACCGTTGTGCATCACTTTTCTCTTGGACACGTTGAGAGAAAAATTAGTTTTCTTGCACTAACGATCGTTTTAATCGAAATAGTGAAAATCTCACATTTCTGATAGTGGTACCCCTTTGTGAAATGTGGCCCCGACCAATCTCGGAATTTTTTTTGCCACTAGTCACAATCAATTTGTACTACTAAGAAATGAATATGAAGAATGGTTTTGGGTTAAAATTTGTTGAAATGGCCCCCTAATTGAAAATATTCTTCTTTTCATGGCAAATATTAACAAGTTTTTTCCTTACTCTTACACTCGTTAGTTATCTGTTAAAATCTCAACCTACACATCTCCAAAGATCATGAAATTTCACGGGGGCCTAGCCAAGACCGTTGTGCATCACTTTTCTCTTGGACACGTTGAGAGAAAAATTAGTTTTCTTGCACTAACGATCGTTTTAATCGAAATAGTGAAAATCTCACATTTCTGATAGTGGTACCCCTTTGTGAAATGTGGCCCGACCAATCTCGAATATTTTTTGCCACTAGTCACAATCAATTTGTACTACTAAGAAATGAATATGAAGAATGGTTTTGGGTTAAAATTTGTTGAAATGGCCCCCTAATTGAAAATATTCTTCTTTTCATGGGAAATTTTAACAAGTTTTTTCCTTACTCTTACACTCGTTAGTTATCTGTTAAAATCTCAACCTACACATCTCCAAAGATCATGAAATTTCACGGGGGCCTAGCCAAGACCGTTGTGCATCACTTTTCTCTTGGACACGTTGAGAGAAAAATTAGTTTTCTTGCACTAAAGATCGTTTTAATCGAAATAGTGAAAATCTCACATTTCTGATAGTGGTACCCCTTTGTGAAATGTGGCCCGGACCAATCTCGGAATTTTTTTTGCCACTAGTCACAATCAATTTGTACTACTAAGAAATGAATATGAAGAATGGTTTTGGGTTAAAATTTGTTGAAATGGCCCCCTAATTGAAAATATTCTTCTTTTCAAGGGAAATTTTTACAAGTTTTTTCCTTACTCTTACACTCGTTAGTTATCTGTTAAAATCTCAACCTACACATCTCCAAAGATCATGAAATTTCACGGGGGCCTAGCCAAGACTGTTGTGCATCACTTTTCTCTTGGACACGTTGAGAGAAAAATTAGTTTTCTTGCACTAACGATCGTTTTAATCGAAATAGTGAAAAATCTCACATTTCTGATAGTGGTACCCCTTTGTGAAATGTGGCCCGGACCAATCTCGGAATTTTTTTTGCCACTAGTCACAATCAATTTGTACTACTAAGAAATGAATATGAAGAATGGTTTTGGGTTAAAATTTGTTGAAATGGCCCCCTAATTGAAAATATTCTTCTTTTCAGGGAAATTTTAACAAGTTTTTTCCTTACTCTTACACTCGTTAGTTATCTGTTAAAATCTCAACCTACACATCTCCAAAGATCATGAAATTTCACGGGGCCCTAGCCAAGACCGTTGTGCATCACTTTTCTCTTGGACACGTTGAGAGAAAAATTAGTTTTCTTGCACTAACGATCATTTTAATCGAAATAGTGAAAATCTCACATTTCTGATAGTGGTACCCCTTTGTGAAATGTGGCCCGGACCAATCTCGGAATATTTTTTGCCACTAGTCACAATCAATTTGTACTACTAAGAAATGAATATGAAGAATGGTTTTGGGTTCAAATTTGTTGAAATGGCCCCCTAATTGAAAATATTCTTCTTTTCAGGGGAAATTTTAACAAGTTTTTTCCTTACTCTTACACTCGTTAGTTATCCGTTAAAATCTCAACCTACACATCTCCAAAGATCATGAAATTTCACGGGGGCCTAGCCAAGACCGTTGTGCATCACTTTTCTCTTGGACACGTTGAGAGAAAAATTAGTTTTCTTGCACTAACGATCGTTTTAATCGAAATAGTGAAAATCTCACATTTCTGATAGTGGTACCCCTTTGTGAAATGTGGCCCGGACCAATCTCGGAATTTTTTTTGCCACTAGTCACAATCAATTTGTACTACTAAGAAATGAATATGAAGAATGGTTTTGGGTTAAAATTTGTTGAAATGGCCCCCTAATTGAAAATATTCTTCTTTTCAGGGGAAATTTTAACAAGTTTTTTCCTTACTCTTACACTCGTTAGTTATCTGTTAAAATCTCAACCTACACATCTCCAAAGATCATGAAATTTCACGGGGGCGTAGCCAAGACCGTTGTGCATCACTTTTCTCTTGGACACGTTGAGAGAAAAATTAGTTTTCTTGCACTAACGATCGTTTTAATCGAAATAGTGAAAATCTCACATTTCTGATAGTGGTACCCCTTTGTGAAATGTGGCCCGGACCAATCTCGGAATTTTTTTTGCCACTAGTCACAATCAATTTGTACTACTAAGAAATGAATATGAAGAATGGTTTTGGGTTAAAATTTGTTGAAATGGCCCCCTAATTGAAAATATTCTTCTTTTAAGGGAAATTTTTACAAGTTTTTTCCTTACTCTTACACTCGTTAGTTATCTGTTAAAATCTCAACCTACACATCTCCAAAGATCATGAAATTTCACGGGGGCCTAGCCAAGACCGTTGTGCATCACTTTTCTCTTGGACACGTTGAGAGAAAAATTAGTTTTCTTGCACTAACGATCGTTTTAATCGAAATAGTGAAAATCTCACATTTCTGAAAGTGGTACCCCTTTGTGAAATGTGGCCCGGACCAATCTCGGAATATTTTTTGCCACTAGTCACAATCAATTTGTACTACTAAGAAATGAATATGAAGAATGGTTTTGGGTTAAAATTTGTTGAAATGGCCCCCTAATTGAAAATATTCTTCTTTTCAGGGAAATTTTAACAAGTTTTTTCCTTACTCTTACACTCGTTAGTTATCTGTTAAAATCTCAACCTACACATCTCCAAAGATCATGAAATTTCACGGGGCCTAGCCAAGACCGTTGTGCATCACTTTTCTCTTGGACACGTTGAGAGAAAAATTAGTTTTCTTGCACTAACGATCGTTTTAATCGAAATAGTGAAAAATCTCACATTTCCGATAAGGTACCCCTTTGTGAAATGTGGCCCGACCAATCTCGGAATATTTTTTGCCACTAGTCACAATCAATTTGTACTACTAAGAAATGAATATGAAGAATGGTTTTGGGTTAAAATTTGTTGAAATGGCCCCCTAATTGAAAATATTCTTCTTTTCAGGGGAAATTTTAACAAGTTTTTTCCTTACTCTTACACTCGTTAGTTATCTGTTAAAATCTCAACCTACACATCTCCAAAGATCATGAAATTTCACGGAAGCCTAGCCAAGACCGTTGTGCATCACTTTTCTCTTGGACACGTTGAGAGAAAAATTAGTTTTCTTGCACTAACGATCGTTTTAATCGAAATAGTGAAAATCTCACATTTCCCCGATAAGGTACCCCTTTCGTGAAATGTGGCCCGCACCAATCTCGAATTTTTTTTGCCACTAGTCACAATCAATTTGTACTACTAAGAAATGAATATGAAGAATGGTTTTGGGTTAAAATTTGTTGAAATGGCCCCCTAATTGAAAATATTCTTCTTTTAAGGGAAATTTTAACAAGTTTTTTCCTTACTCTTACACTCGTTAGTTATCTGTTAAAATCTCAACCTACACATCTCCAAAGATCATGAAATTTCACGGGGGCCTAGCCAAGACCGTTGTGCATCACTTTTCTCTTGGACACGTTGAGAGAAAAATTAGTTTTCTTGCACTAACGATCGTTTTAATCGAAATAGTGAAAATCTCACATTTCTGATAGTGGTACCCCTTTGTGAAATGTGGCCCCGACCAATCTCGGAATATTTTTTGCCACTAGTCACAATCAATTTGTACTACTAAGAAATGAATATGAAGAATGGTTTTGGGTTAAAATTTGTTGAAATGGCCCCCTAATTGAAAATATTCTTCTTTTCAGGGGAAATTTTAACAAGTTTTTTCCTTTACTCTTACACTCGTTAGTTATCTGTTAAAAATCTCAACCTACACATCTCCAAAGATCATGAAATTTCACGGGGGCCTAGCCAAGACCGTTGTGCATCACTTTTCTCTTGGACACGTTGAGAGAAAAATTAGTTTTCTTGCACTAACGATCGTTTTAATCGAAATAGTGAAAATCTCACATTTCTAATAGTGGTACCCCTTTGTGAAATGTGGCCCGGACCAATCTCGGAATTTTTTTGCCACTAGTCACAATCAATTTGTACTACTAAGAAATGAATATGAAGAATGGTTTTGGGTTAAAATTTGTTGAAATGGCCCCCTAATTGAAAATATTCTTCTTTTCATGGGAAATTTTAACAAGTTTTTTCCTTACTCTTTACACTCGTTAGTTAACTGTTAAAATCTCAACCTACACATCTCCAAAGATCATGAAATTTCACGGGGTCCTAGCCAAGACCGTTGTGCATCACTTTTCTCTTGGACACGTTGAGAGAAAAATTAGTTTTCTTGCACTAACGATCGTTTTAATCGAAATAGTGAAAATCTCACATTTCTGATAGTGGTACCCCTTTGTGAAATGTGGCCCGGACCAATCTCGGAATATTTTTTGCCACTAGTCACAATCAATTTGTACTACTAAGAAATGAATATGAAGAATGGTTTTGGGTTAAAATTTGTTGAAATGGCCCCCTAATTGAAAATATTCTTCTTTTCTGGGGAAATTTTAACAAGTTTTTTCCTTACTCTTACACTCGTTAGTTATCTGTTAAAATCTCAACCTACACATCTCCAAAGATCATGAAATTTCACGGGCGCCTAGCCAAGACCGTTGTGCATCACTTTTCTCTTGGACACGTTGAGAGAAAAATTAGTTTTCTTGCACTAACGATCGTTTTAATCGAAATAGTGAAAATCTCACATTTCTGATAAAGGTACCCCTTTGTGAAAACAAATCTCGAATTTTTTTGGCCACTAGTCACAATCAATTTGTACTACTAAGAAATGAATATGAAGAATGGTTTTGGGTTAAAATTTGTTGAAATGGCCCCCTAATTGAAAATATTCTTCTTTTCAGGGGAAATTTTTACAAGTTTTTTCCTTACTCTTACACTCGTTAGTTATCTGTTAAAATCTCAACCTACACATCTCCAAAGATCATGAAATTTCACGGGGGCCTAGCCAAGACCGTTGTGCATCACTTTTCTCTTGGACACGTTGAGAGAAAAATTAGTTTTCTTGCACTAACGATCGTTTTAATCGAAATAGTGAAAATCTCACATTTCTGATAAAGGTACCCCTTTGTGAAATGTGGCCCGGACCAATCTCGGAATTTTTTTTGCCACTAGTCACAATCAATTTGTACTACTAAGAAATGAATATGAAGAATGGTTTTGGGTTAAAATTTGTTGAAATGGCCCCCTAATTGAAAATATTCTTCTTTTCAGTGGAAATTTTAACAAGTTTTTTCCTTACTCTTACACTCGTTAGTTATCTGTTAAAAAATCTCAACCTACACATCTCCAAAGATCATGAAATTTCACTGGGGCCTAGCCAAGACCGTTGTGCATCACTTTTCTCTTGGACACGTTGAGAGAAAAATTAGTTTTCTTGCACTAACGATCGTTTTAATCGAAATAGTGAAAATCTCACATTTCTGATAGTGGTACCCCTTTGTGAAATGTGGCCCGGACCTATCTCGGAATATTTTTTGCCACTAATCACAATCAATTTGTACTACTAAGAAATGAATATGAAGAATGGTTTTGGGTTTAAAATTTGTTGAAATGGCCCCCTAATTTAAAATATTCTTCTTTTCAGGGGAAATTTTAACAAGTTTTTTCCTTACTCTTACACTCGTTAGTTATCTGTTAAAATCTCAACCTACACATCTCCAAAGATCATGAAATTTCACGGGCGCCTAGCCAAGACCGTTGTGCATCACTTTTCTCTTGGACACGTTGAGAGAAAAATTAGTTTTCTTGCACTAACGATCGTTTTAATCGAAATAGTGAAAATCTCACATTTCTGATAGTGGTACCCCTTCGTGAAATGTGGCCCGGACCAATCTCGGAATTTTTTTGCCACTAGTCACAATCAATTTGTACTACTAAGAAATGAATATGAAGAATGGTTTTGGGTTAAAATTTGTTGAAATGGCCCCCTAATTGAAAATATTCTTCTTTTCAGGGGAAATTTTTACAAGTTTTTTCCTTACTCTTACACTCGTTAGTTATCTGTTAAAATCTCAACCTACACATCTCCAAAGATCATGAAATTTCACGGGGACCTAGCCAAGACCGTTGTGCATCACTTTTCTCTTGGACACGTTGAGAAAAAAAATTAGTTTTCTTGCAGTAACGATCGTTTTAATCGAAATAGTGAAAATCTCACATTTCTGATAGTGGTACCCCTTTGTGAAATGTGGCCCGGACCAATCTCGGAATTTTTTTTGCCACTAGTCACAATCAATTTGTACTACTAAGAAATGAATATGAAGAATGGTTTTGGGTTAAAATTTGTTGAAATGGCCCCCTAATTGAAAATATTCTTCTTTTCATGGGAAATTTTAACAAGTTTTTTCCTTACTCTTACACTCGTTAGTTATCTCTTAAAATCTCAACCTACACATCTCCAAAGATCATGAAATTTCACGGGGGCCTAGCCAAGACCGTTGTGCATCACTTTTCTCTTGGACACGTTGAGAGAAAAATTAGTTTTCTTGCACTAACGATCGTTTTAATCGAAATAGTGAAAATCTCACATTTCTGATAGTGGTACCCCTTTGTGAAATGTGGCTTGGACCAATCTCGGAATTTTGTTTGCCACTAGTCACAATCAATTTGTACTACTAAGAAATGAATATGAAGAATGGTTTTGGGTTAAAATTTGTTGAAATGGCCCCCTAATTGAAAATATTCTTCTTTTCAGGGGAAATTTTTACAAGTTTTTTTCTTACTCTTACACTTGTTAGTTATCTCATAAAATCTCGACCTACACATCTTCAATTATCATGAAATTTCACTGGGGCCTAGCCAAGACCGTTGTGCATCACTTTTCTCTTGGACACCTTGAGAGAAAAATTAGTTTTCTTGCACTAAAGATCGTTTTAATCGAAATAGTGAAAATCTCACATTTCTGATAGTGGTACCCCTTTGTGAAATGTGGCCCGGACCAATCTCGGAATATTTTTTGCCACTAGTCACAATCAATTTGTACTACTAAGAAATGAATATGAAGAATGGTTTTGGGTTAAAATTTGTTGAAATGGCCCCCTAATTGAAAATATTCTTCTTTTCAGGGGAAATTTTTACAAGTTTTTTCCTTACTCTTACACTCGTTAGTTATCTCTTAAAATCTCAACCTACACATCTCCAAAGATCATGAAATTTCACGGGCGCCTAGCCAAGACCGTTGTGCATCACTTTTCTCTTGGACACGTTGAGAGAAAAATTATTTTCTTTGCACTAACGATCGTTTTAATCGAAATAGTGAAAATCTCACATTTCGATAAAGGGTACCCTTTCGTGAAATGTGGTACCTGGATTTAATCTCGGAATTTTTTTTGCCACTAGTCACAATCAATTTGTACTACTAAGAAATGAATATGAAGAATGGTTTTGGGTTAAAATTTGTTGAAATGGCCCCCTAATTGAAAATATTCTTCTTTTCAGGGGAAATTTTAACAAGTTTTTTCCTTACTCTTACACTCGTTAGTTATCTGTTAAAATCTCAACCTACACATCTCCAAAGATCATGAAATTTCACGGGGTCCTAGCCAAGACCGTTGTGCATCACTTTTCTCTTGGACACGTTGAGAGAAAAATTAGTTTTCTTGCACTAACGATCGTTTTAATCGAAATAGTGAAAATCTCACATTTCTGATAGTGGTACCCCTTTGTGAAATGTGGCCCGGACCGATCTCGGAATATTTTTTGCCACTAGTCACAATCAATTTGTACTACTAAGAAATGAATATGAAGAATGGTTTTGGGTTAAAATTTGTTGAAATGGCCCCCTAATTGAAAATATTCTTCTTTTCATGGGAAATTTTAACAAGTTTTTTCCTTACTCTTACACTCGTTAGTTATCTGTTAAAATCTCAACCTACTCATCTCCAAAGATCATGAAATTTCACGGGGCCTAGCCAAGACCGTTGTGCATCACTTTTCTCTTGGACACGTTGAGAGAAAAATTAGTTTTCTTGCACTAACGATCGTTTTAATCGAAATAGTGAAAATCTCACATTTCTGATAGTGGTACCCCTTTGTGAAATGTGGCCCGGACCAATCTCGGAATATTTTTTGCCACTAGTCACAATCAATTTGTACTACTAAGAAATGAATATGAAGAATGGTTTTGGGTTAAAATTTGTTGAAATGGCCCCCTAATTGAAAATATTCTTCTTTCTGGGGAAATTTTAACAAGTTTTTCCTTACTCTTACACTCGTTAGTTATCTGTTAAAATCTCAACCTACACATCTCCAAAGATCATGAAATTTCACGGGGGCCTAGCCAAGACCGTTGTGCATCACTTTTCTCTTGGACACGTTGAGAGAAAAATTAGTTTTCTTGCACTAACGATCGTTTTAATCGAAATAGTGAAAATCTCACATTTCTGATAGTGGTACCCCTTTGTGAAATGTGGCCCGGACCAATCTCGGAATTTTTTTTGGCCACTAGTCACAATCAATTTGTACTACTAAGAAATGAATATGAAGAATGGTTTTGGGTTAAAATTTGTTGAAATGGCCCCCTAATTGAAAATATTCTTCTTTTCAGGGGAAATTTTAACAAGTTTTTTCCTTACTCTTACACTCGTTAGTTATCTGTTAAAATCTCAACCTACACATCTCCAAAGATCATGAAATTTCACGGGGACCTAGCCAAGACCGTTGTGCATCACTTTTCTCTTGGACACGTTGAGAGAAAAATTAGTTTTCTTGCACTAACGATCGTTTTAATCGAAATAGTGAAAATCTCACATTTCTGATAGTGGTACCCCTTTGTGAAATGTGGCCCGGACCAATCTCGGAATATTTTTTGCCACTAATCACAATCAATTTGTACTACTAAGAAATGAATATGAAGAATGGTTTTGGGTTAAAATTTGTTGAAATGGCCCCCTAATTGAAAATATTCTTCTTTTCAGGGTAAATTTTAACAAGTTTTTTCCTTACTCTTACACTCGTTAGTTATCTGTTAAAATCTCAACCTACACATCTCCAAAGATCATGAAATTTCACGGGGGCCTAGCCAAGACCGTTGTGCATCACTTTTCTCTTGGACACGTTGAAAGAAAAATAGTTTTTCTTGCACTAACGATCGTTTTAATCGAAATAGTGAAAATCTCACATTTCTGATAGTGGTACCCCTTTGTGAAATGTGGCCCGGACCAATCTCTAAAAATATTTTTTGACACTAGTCACAATCAATTTTTACTACTAAGAAATGAATATGAAGAATGGTTTTGGGTTAAAATTTGTTGAAATGGCCCCCTAATTGAAAATATTCTTCTTTCAGGGGAAATTTTAACAAGTTTTTTCCTTACTCTTACACTCGTTAGTTATCTGTTAAAATCTCAACCTACACATCTCCAAAGATCATGAAATTTCACGGGGCCTAGCCAAGACCGTTGTGCATCACTTTTCTCTTGGACACGTTGAGAGAAAAATTAGTTTTCTTGCACTAACGATCGTTTTAATCGAAATAGTGAAAATCTCACATTTCTGATAGTGGTACCCCTTTGTGAAATGTGGCCCGGACCAATCTCGGAATTTTTTTCGCCACTAGTCTCAATCAATTTGTACTACTAAGAAATGAATATGAAGAATGGTTTTGGGTTAAAATTTGTTGAAATGGCCCCCTAATTGAAAATATTCTTCTTTCAGGGGAAATTTTTACAAGTTTTTTCCTTACTCTTACACTCGTTAGTTATCTCAAGTTAAAATCTCAACCTACACATCTCAAAAGATCATGAAATTTCACTTTAGCGCCTAGCCAAGACCGTTGTGCATCACTTTTCTCTTGGACACGTTGAGAGAAAAATTAGTTTTCTTGCACTAACGATCGTTTTAATCGAAATAGTGAAAAATCTCACATTTCTGATAGTGGTACCCCTTTGTGAAATGTGGCCCGGACCAATCTCGGAATATTTTTTGCCACTAGTCACAATCAATTTGTACTACTAAGAAATGAATATGAAGAATGGTTTTGGGTTAAA
Organism: Cannabis sativa; assembly: GCF_029168945.1. Taxonomy (NCBI): domain Eukaryota; kingdom Viridiplantae; phylum Streptophyta; class Magnoliopsida; order Rosales; family Cannabaceae; genus Cannabis; species Cannabis sativa. The sequence continues at coordinate 143,392 of NW_026870042.1, forward strand.
ATTTGTTGAAATGGCCCCCTAATTGAAAATATTCTTCTTTTCAGGGGAAATTTTTACAAGTTTTTTCCTTACTCTTACACTCGTTAGTTATCTGTTAAAATCTCAACCTACACATCTCCAAAGATCATGAAATTTCACGGGGGCCTAGCCAAGACCGTTGTGCATCACTTTTCTCTTGGACACGTTGAGAGAAAAATTAGTTTTCTTGCACTAACGATCGTTTTAATCGAAATAGTGAAAATCTCACATTTCTGATAGTGGTACCCCTTTGTGAAATGTGGCCCAGACCAATCTCGGAATATTTTTTGCCACTAATCACAATCAATTTGTACTACTAAGAAATGAATATGAAGAATGGTTTTGGGTTAAAATTTGTTGAAATGGCCCCCTAATTGAAAATATTCTTCTTTTACGGGAAATTTTAACAAGTTTTTTCCTTACTCTTACACTCGTTAGTTATCTGTTAAAATCTCAACCTACACATCTCCAAAGATCATGAAATTTCACGGGGCCTAGCCAAGACCGTTGTGCATCACTTTTCTCTTGGACACGTTGAGAGAAAAATTAGTTTTCTTGCACTAACGATCGTTTTAATCGAAATAGTGAAAATCTCACATTTCTGATAGTGGTACCCCTTTGTGAAATGTGGCCCGGACCAATCTCGGAATTTTTTTGCCACTAGTCACAATCAATTTGTACTACTAAGAAAAGAATATGAAGAATGGTTTTGGGTTAAAATTTGTTGAAATGGCCCCCTAATTGAAAATATTCTTCTTTTCAGGAGAAATTTTTACAAGTTTTTTCCTTACTCTTACACTCGTTAGTTATCTGTTAAAATCTCAACCTACACATCTCCAAAGATCATGAAATTTCACGAGGGCCTAGCCAAGACCGTTGTGCATCACTTTTCTCTTGGACACGTTGAGAGAAAAATTAGTTTTCTTGCACTAACGATCGTTTTAATCGAAATAGTGAAAATCTCACATTTCTAAAAGTGGTACCCCTTTGTGAAATGTGGCCCGACCAATCTCGCAATATTTTTTTGCCACTAATCACAATCAATTTGTACTACTAAGAAATGAATATGAAGAATGGTTTTGGGTTAAAATTTGTTGAAATGGCCCCCTAATTGAAAATATTCTTCTTTTACGGGAAATTTTAACAAGTTTTTTCCTTACTCTTACACTCGTTAGTTGTCCGTTAAAATCTCAACCTACACATCTCCAAAGATCATGAAATTTCACGGGGCCTAGCCAAGACCGTTGTGCATCACTTTTCTCTTGGACACGTTGAGAGAAAAATTAGTTTTCTTGCACTAACGATCGTTTTAATCGAAATAGTGAAAATCTCACTATACACACACACACACACTCATCTAATAACCAATGCCAGTGTCCCCTGTCTCCATTTCGATAGTGGTACCCCTTTGTGAAATGTGGCCGGACCAATCTCGGAATTT